>NC_052057.2:2197500-2450304 GCF_903992535.2 Arvicola amphibius | reverse complement strand
CTGTAGGCTGAAGATGGATGCCCCAATGTTGCTGATGAAGCTTTGGTGAAGGCCCAGGCAGCCAGATGTCTCTGTCATTTCTATATTTTGGCAGGTTGTTTGCTCTGCACTTCCTGTTACTCAGGTAATATTATGTCCTTCTAGGTTTCTGATGGGATTGAAGACTAGATAGTTATAGTTACAGTTTTCCTTGTTACTAGATTTTTTTTAAAAAAGAAATTCACAAAAGAGTTGTAAAGTGTATAAGGTTGAGAGACATGAAAACTAAAGGTGTTTAAGAAAATGTTTTGGAGGTCTAAAAAGATAGTTTGGGTTGGGTAATACAAGTTAGGATAGAAAATGATTAGGTACAAAACTTTGATTCACCAAGGTAGGGTAAATAATGGAATATTTTCTCTGAATTTTCCAAATACAAATTGACTGGACATCGTGAATGTAATTCTTACCAGATAATTGTTCTTAGTGATATAGTTTTACTGTGTTAGAGTTAAAACCTTCCCTTTTATTTAGACAAAAAGAAAAAAAGGTTGTGGTGTATTTTGATCATGCTCTGATACTTCCGAGACTAGCCAATAAAGTTTACCTTGAATCATAGGGCGGAACTAGCTATCAGTGACCAAAATCAGCCATAGAGGTTTTCAAGGACCCAGGACATAGAGAGACACAGGAAGTAGTTGGGGGGGGGGGGGCGTAGAAATAGGCATTTGGATCGAGGAAGGGAAAGGGAGGTGGCCACTGGTTACTTCTCTGCTGCCTCTCTGATCAATCAGGTTTAACCCTGTATCTGACTCACACATTTTTACTAATAATAGAATAATTTAGATAATTGTTACATAGAATTGAAAGTTGGACCATTAGGAACTATTTTTGCTCCACTGCAATGCAGGAACTGCTTATTCTAACTGCTCTTATCTGGCTGGATGCCCAGTGCAGACTCAGGGGGCCACCAAGTGAGAGGAGACAGAGAAGCTGGGGGCTGCGTCTGCAGGCTGCTGGCTGCCTGGCCCATTTCCTTCTGTTTCCAGTCTTCTCTGGCCCTGCAGACTCAGGACACTGCTCCATTCCAGGGAATCCTTTAATCCTTGAAATCCCAGGTGTTCCTTTTAAAGCACACATGATTCGATTAACCGTTTTTAAGAGTGTGAATGATTGGGCAGTGATGGTTAGTGCCTTTAATCTCAGCATTTGGGAGGCAGAGGCAGGTGGATCTCTGTGAGTTCAAGGCCTGCCTGGTCTACAGAGTGAGTTCCTGGACAGGCTCCAAAGCTTCATAGAAACCTTGTCTGGAAAAACCTAAATAAACAAACATATAAATAAATAAATATAAATAAATAAAAAATAAATATAAATGAATGAATGAATGAATGAATGAATGAATGAATGGTGTAAGTATCAGGGGCAAAGCCCTTCAGGATCAGGCTGGATGCTAACAGAAGCCGAAGAATGTGGAAGGGCAGGCTGTGGACTCAGAGGGGCAAAGGGGCAAAGGCAGTGGGTAGTTCTCTCCCAAGGAACTAATTGGACTCACCATTTATTTGAACGTGGTCTTCAGTCATCTATCTACACACACCGCACCCCTTCCTTTCCAGGTCAAGATCCAGGGCCCAGATCCTTCCTTCCTACTTATCATGACCTCTTAGCAGTAAAAAAGAAAAAGAAATCACAGGAGAGGCAGACATTTCTCTACCCATCCTGTCTAGCACACCAATCTGTAGCCACAAACCATATATTTGCTCCTTTAAGAAAAAAAAAATGTTTGCAAGACTGAGGTTTAAATCCAAGGCTGTTCGTATCCCAGGCAAATGCTCAGCCTCTGAGATATACTCCCAGCCCATCTGGTGACCGCTTTAACATGTGACACACTGTCCACGGCTATTTGTAAGCCTCTATCTATGCCCCTCCTCGCAAAGAGACCTAAAGTTTCCAGAGGCAATTTGACTTGGGTGGGATTGAATTTATCCCAAGTCCCAAGAGGAGGACTTAAAGGTTTTAAACCAACTGTCACTCCCTCTGTGTCCTTTAAACACTGGCACTAACCGAATCAGAGACAGCAGCCAGGAGATGTATGCTGGGGCTTTGGGAAAAATAAGCCTATTTATCTCACAGCAGTCAGTGCTAGCAGAGACCAGAGCTTTTCCCTAAGTAATGTGTATGGGGATGCAGACTCTAGAATTACACAGCCATTTGTCATGCATGGAGATCCTCACTCCTGGGCTGCAAGCAAGAATCAGGGCTGCTTGGCGTAACCCAAGGATAAAGCCAATTTCATATAAGGCAGAATAGGGAGGGGAGATGCTGACCGGGGCTTAACCCCTTATCCCTGCCTCAAGGTCCTGGATCTGATGGCCACGTGTGTGTTCTCAATGAGCTTTCCATGTTCTCCGTACTTTTCTGTTGAAATCATCTAGGAATCTGTTTCCCCATCCAATCAGAGGCCACGAAAATCTCCCTCGGTAACTGAACTGCTGCTCTGAGAGCCCCCTCCTCATCTCCAGAGCTGGACAGAGGAGGGAACTGGAAAACGCAGAGGTGGCAAATTTGCTTTGCATATTCACGGCCTTCTCCCCTCGGTTAAAACCCACGTGTTCCCACTCAAGTGCTTTCACCTGCCCTGCCCTTCCAACAGAATTCACCGTCAGTGGTCAGAGGAGACTGTGTAGATGGCCTCGCTGGCAGCTTAGTCTTTAATCATTCGGTTCCCTCGTGAAAACAGAAGGAAGGAAATGGGGCTGAGATGTAACCCCGTGGTAGAGCGTCTACGTGTTTTGTTTGTGTGAGGCCTTGATCCCATCCCCAGCATTAAAAAATAATAAACAAACAAATAAATAAACAAAACTAAGCAGACCCCAACACCTATGGGTACTTTTACAATGCGCCTGGAAGTTAAGCCATTTCCACAAAAAAAGCAAGCAAGAGCAACTCCCTCGTCACTGTGTGAACAGATCTCAAAGCGACGGTCAGGGAGTCCCTGGCGAGCTGAGGGAAGCAGTCCAGAGGGGCTGAACTGTCTAGGGATGGCTGCAGGCTAGAGGCTCACCTATGCTCAGAAACAACCAGAGCACTTCACCCAGAGAACCATCAGAAGGAGCCGGAGTGCCGGAGTGATCCAGTTACGAGACCAGCTGCCACAAGACAGGCTAGGCTAGGTAACAGCCACAGCTCACAATGGGAGACATGGTCAGCGCCAAGCAAAGCACCAGGAGATGGGGGATGAAAGAGATTCAGGGAGTGTGTGAAGACAGAACGTGACTCCTCCTGCTAAAAGACGCAAGAAACTAATTTTGCTCGACAAAGAATCATTGGGTAATGAATGAATGAGGTCAAAGCCCATGAAAAGTTCTTTTTTTCCTTTTTTTTTTTTTTGGTTTTACGAGACAGGGTTTCTCTGTGGCTTTGGAGCCTGTCCTGGAAGTAGCTCTTATAGACCAGACTGTTCTCGAACTCACAGAGATCTGCCTGTCTCTGCTTCCCAAGTGCTGGGTTTAAAGGCGTGCACCACCACTTCCCGGCCCATGAAAAGTTCTTTAGGAAAAAGAGAGAATGCATACGGAAGAGCAATGCTGTAGAGATTGTAAAGCACCCAGAGACGTGTCCAGTCCACTGCTGAAGGGAGTGCAGACGGACAGACAAGGAGGTTGAGTCAAACCCGAGTTCTGAGTTCAACTGGAATTCTCAGTGTGAATCTACAAGGTGTTCACGTACCTGGTCTGTCTACTGAGGAGGCTAGAAACAATCTCCAAGGCAGAGGCAGCGAACATTTCCCACAACAGACAGCAGGGATCCTTGGACCCACGGCTAAATCCCAGCGTACGATGAGCCTGCACTATTCTGTCACACCAAATGTGTGTGCGCTATGAAAGACTACCAACATTGCATCAGGAGGACCCAGAGCCTGATATCCCCAGGCTCTGTTAGCCAAATAAGAAATCATCAGAGCGGGGCTGGAGAGATAGCTCAGTGGTTAAGGGCATTGCCTGCTTTTCCAAAGGTCCTGAGTTCAATTCTCTGCAACCACATGGTGGCTCACAACCATCTGTAATGAGGTCTGGTGCCCTCTTCTGGCTTGCA
Source organism: Arvicola amphibius (assembly GCF_903992535.2). Classification (NCBI taxonomy): domain Eukaryota; kingdom Metazoa; phylum Chordata; class Mammalia; order Rodentia; family Cricetidae; genus Arvicola; species Arvicola amphibius. The sequence goes on along the minus strand of NC_052057.2, from coordinate 2,446,236 downwards.
GACATACAGACAGAATATTGTATACATAATAAATAAATATTTAAAAAAATCATCAGAGGGGGCTGGAGAGATGGCTCAGAGGTTAAGAGCAGTGACTGCTCTTCCGGAGGTCCTGAGTTCAATTCCCAGCAACCATATGGTGGCTCACAACCATCTGTACTGAGATCTGGCGCCCTCTTCTGGCCTGCAGGCATACATGGAGGCTGAACACTGTGTACATAATAAATAAATAAATCTTTAAAAAATAAAAATAAAAAAAAATAAAAAAATCATCAGAGCATCAAAATACAGAGTGACGGCCAGCAACAGCAATCACAGGATATTCAGAAACCCGTGAGTTCCACAGAGTACCAGAGTCTCATGGGTCATCTTCTGAGGGTGACATGGGTCTGACTCTCGCCTATGGCAGTTTTCCCTCAAGACTTTTTGTCCAGTGAAAACGGTTGTGAATTCCATACATCAGAACTTCACGCCAGGCCTGCTGGGAATGGCCACAGTGCCTGTGACCTAGGAAGACCAAATGGGGGACTGGACTCAAGCCCATACACCCTGGGACTGGTGACCACCTTGCTGTGTGTGGGCTCTCTAGAGTGGCACCATCCAGGTTGCGGTATTCTCACATAGGCTCAGTTCTAGGGACACAAGGCAGAGCCTGTCTTCTCAGGTCGCAGGCGTGAGCTTCACCCACCCGTCATCTTCATATGCTGTTCTGTTTGGGGCAGCCGTGTGCAGGCAGAACCAGTGAGTGTCACAGCTGCTCTCCTGGCAGGCCGACGTGACAGGGAACTTCTGTGCTTGCCAACAACCGCATTCAATACAGCGTCTGCACCTTAAGCAACCACTGTCCCAACTACAATTGAAACTCTGCAGCTACCAGCAATGGCTCAGCTGCACAGGCCACAACCAGGCAGGAATTTTGTTCCTTCGGGTACCAGCACTATCAAGGCTGCTAAAGGAAACTATCTAGATTTCTATTCTCCTATAGAACTCAGAATTCAAAGGTTGAGGTGAAATTCTCCTAGCTCAGAGAGGCTGAATAGCAAATAGCTATCCGTCTCTCCTTTCTCACCTCTCCTGAAAAAATAAGGGGCATCCTTCTGCTCAGCCCCCACTTAAGAACCCTAGCTCCCCTTAGTTCCACCCTCTAGCTTCCTGGCAGCTAGTTCCTGATTCAGCCTCCTGGCCCCAGGTTAATTTTATTTAACCAAGCAAATGTAACACATCTTTGTATCGTTAAGAAAAGCAGCAGAAACAAATGTTACACACCTTTACACAAATGTTACACACCCTTACACGGTTAAAATAATATTCCACATCAAGGAATGTATCCATTTTCTTGAAAACTACGTAGTATTAACAAGAAAATCAAGCTTTTTCTACTGCGAGGTAAGATTCTACAGGAGGGCACATGTCATAAAGTTGCTCTATTGATAATGAGGAAATAGAGGGGAAAAGTTCACAGAAGCCTGGAAATATGTGCAATTTTAGTGTTTTTACGTATCGCCTGAAAAACTTAACCTAATGAATTTTTTTAAAATGGTAAAGTCAGTCTTTTTTGTCTCTAATGCTGGGGATTAATGATCTACCACCGAGCTATATCCCCATTCTCCAAATGGCGAGATTCAGATATCACTATTTTGAAGACCACGGGGACTAATTAATCCAGCCTTTTAGCAACAACAGTTGATGAACTCAGAGAAAACCTGTGTGGCGTGCTAGAAGTGAGAGGACATGGCGCCATCTAGTGTCCGGCATAGGGATCACACAAGCATCCAATTCGACCTGTGGCGTAGGGAGCTACCAAGTTCACAGGAACAGCTATTACACCAAGAAACTGGCCGGTGACCCACAGACACTGAGATGTTCTTTAGGCTCATCAGAGATAAGCAGTGACACATCCCTGTGATCTTAGCACTTGGGAAGGCTGAAATAAATAGAGTTTTGATGATAAAACATAAACAAGTGCTCTCACACAGGAAGAGCACTATAGACTGGTTTTGGCTAATAATTAAGGAAAACAGTTGAGCTCCAGTAGCCCAACTAGCTTAAATTCTTCTAATCTTAATGTTGGGAAATGTTTTCACTGGTTCTGGAGTACATTATAGCTGAAACAAAGCCTTAAAAATGATTTAAGGTGGGCTGGAGAGATGGCTCAGCAGTTAAGAGCATTTCCTGCTCTTCCAAAAGTCCTGAGTTCAATTCCCAGCAACCACATGGTGGCTCACAACCATCTGTAATGAGGTCTGGTGCCCTCTTCTGGCCTGCAGGCATACACGCAGACAGAATATTGTATACATAATAAATAAATAAACAAAAAAATGATTTAAGGTTAGAGTAAGATGCTTTGTCAGCTAGCTTTGAGGTAAAATAACCAAGAAGACAACCTAAGGTTTTGGAAAGACACAGAGTTGTATGAAGAACTCATTAAGTTCAGGAAGCAAGAACAAAGCAGACCAATTATTATTAGCTGACTTGTCTTTCTTTCTCGGGTGGATCTGTCTTGGGAAAGGGGCCGTTGAGGTTGACCATGGCAGCAGAGGGACGTCTGGCTCTTTACTAACGATGGTCACTCTTTCTGTTACACCAGCGTTCAGTGCGTTCCTCACCATATCTCTACACTGGGGGATTTCAAGGATGCCTCTTACAGCGAAAATGAAAAAGACGAGGCACCCAGAGAAGCGAATGGGTTGGTGGCTCGCGATACTGAACACCTAACGTAAGATGCGGAAACCAACACCAGACTCCGGTGGTCTCATTTGCTTTCCGCCACTTTTACCTCCTTCTAGGATCTGACAAAGGGCTTAGGTTGGTGAGTAGGGGGGTGGGGGCTGATATTTACAGATGGCCCACAAGCTGAGGAAAGCCTGAGCCTCCTGCTGGCTCCCGGAGTGTCAAAGAGTTAACACACAGCACCAGCCCTGTGGCATTCACTCTGAAGAGATTGTGAGGGACACCTCACCCTTGATCAGCAGCCCGCTAGGCCCATAAAGGACTTTGCCTACGGTGCTTTGCAACACATGACTGATGCATCAAACAGTAATATGAGTTGGCGCTTGTAAGCGTTAACTTGGCCTATAGGGATTTGAAAGACCCAGCTATCCGTATGGATGTAAATGACCCACAGGTCTGTTATTCATCTTGCTTTCCTTTCCTCCTCCTCTTCCTCCTCCTCCTCCTCCTCTTCTTCCTCCTCCTCCTCCTCCTCTTCCTCCTCTTCCTCCTCCTCTAGCTTTTCCCAGACAGGGTTTCTCTGTATAGCTCTGGCTGTCCTGGAACTCTCTCTGTAGACCAGAAGGAAAGGCATTAAATGCAGTATGTGTCTGTGGTGTGTGCTGGCAATCAATCCCAGGGCATCCTGCATGTCAGCAAAGAGTTCTGCTACAAAGCCATCCCACCCCCAGCAATCATTAGCTATTCAAAATGAAGTATGGGCTATAAAGAAGAGCCATGACTTCTTAGGAAACACTGTTAAGTTACAGACTCCCTGGCCCCATAGAATCACCTTGAAAATTCTAAAGCAAGCCACCTTTATTGTTTTATTTTCCCACCATGTGCGCGTTATTGAATCCACTGTGGACAGACGCATATGTGCAGGGTAAAGAAAGGGTCACAGCGCTGGCAGCTGTGGACCATGGAGCACAGGCCAGGACTGGAATCCAGACTGTGGGACTCTCTGTGAGAAGGCTTGAAAGACTGCCACAGAGGTGGCGGAGACAATAATGATGCAGACAATGACCGTCAGGATGCTGAAGGTCAGGGAGCTGAGATTCAGGCATTTGGCAGTGGAGGTGCAGGCCCAAGCTCACATCACCCACCACCTTCCTGTCCCTGGACCTCACAGAGTAGGCTTAGGCAACAAAACTCAGGCAACAGACGTTCTAGAAGAGAGCGTTGAACAGAGACCATGGTCAGGCACAGAGACCTCTCTGGGCATGTTGATCACAGTGGTTCTCACCACAGCTGAGTTTTGGGGTTCGCCCAGCTCAGTCACCCCATCCTCCTCTTGGATTACCTCATATCCTGGGGGAAGTCTGGCACTGGTACTCAAGAAGGCTTGGGAATTGTGGCTCATGGTATTGACTTGAACAATCGCCCCATCTGGAGAGTGGCTGCAGCTACCCTTCGCTTGATCTTTTAAAATAAAGTATGCTCTTTGAATTTAAAGAACACCAAATTTTCTTTTGTGTTCTCTCTCTACCGAGAATATTCAAATATAAAGGTCTTTTAGGAAAATGGGACCACTTCCTGAATCTGCAATTAGTGCATTGTCCACAAGAGGTCACTCTTTCTCCAGGATGCTCAAGGGAGCATCTGGGCCACAGCTGAGCAGCCAAGAACAAAAGTAGCCACAAATGAAGATGGAGAAGAAAAATTTAAAAACCTCAAAAGAAACCCAGCATTCAGTGCTGCCTCCCCAACTTCCGTGATTCACTCCAGACCTGCTAAACACGACATTGAAAAGAGCATTCGACCCCCAGCGGGTGCTTGCCAACTTGCAACTAAGTTAAATGTGAAACAATAAAACTTGAAAGCTTATGATTGTTTGTTTCAAAGATACGTTTTGTCTGGTGTGATGATTCCGCCCTGTTGTGGTCTGTAGACCCAGGATTCAGAATTGCCTGAGTTTTTTTTTTTTTTTTTTTTTTTTTCTCAGAATGACACACAGAAAGGCATTCAATTCTGACACAAATCCTATTTGGTGGAGATAACATTCCAGCTTCTCCCAGCACAGAGCCCAGCTTCCTCTTGTTTAGTTTAGTCTTGTTTACCAATGAAGACACACACCTGATCCACTCGAGTAGCCCCACCTAAACTTAATCAAGACAGCTTTCACGGTCCATTTTTTTAAGAACTAGCGAACATCCAGTAACAATGACAGCAAGATCTCCCAACAGGAGTTGTTTACTTACCGGGCTGGAAGATTCTGCTACTGACAGTTTCTTAGCTCTGTGTTTCCTTCCTGCAGCAAACAGCAGCGCTCTGGGCTCCTCAGAGGCAGCTTAGGTGGGGCTAAGAGGCCCCCGTGCACCAAGGCAGAAGACAGGAGCTTTGGGGAGCTGCAATGATGCATGACGGTGCAGGATAAAGGCCCAGAACCAGATGCAAATAACTGCATCTCCTTGTTTGCCAAAGCTTTGCTGCCGGGTTTTTAGGGTTTCTTTCATAGTGTTACACTGAACTCAGCACACCTTTCCGGAGGATATTTTTAGATGTAATTACCTTAAGAGCTTTCAAGCTCCTGCAGTTTTATCTACATGGGTATCTCTTGGCCCAAGAGACCTAAAGTATTGAATGAAGCGAATCTCCCCTTATGAGTCCAGGGCGTTGGGGAAAGGCTACTTGTATCTGGGTACCAGGTTGGGGCATCTTCCTTGATGGGGAGAATGGCTCCAAGAAAAATGAGAAGGGACTCATGGATGGGTGCCCATGTATCACTTCTCAGACTGACCATATGCTGAGCAGGGCTGTCTTGGTTCCCTGTCCTTTGGCTCAGGAGACTAGGCTGAGATCCACAGACCCCAATACACCCCCTTCAGAGCCACGCTGCTCCCCTGAACACAGCTTCCAATCTCTTCAGTTCCTTCTCGTCACGGTGTAGCTCGTGCATCTTCGTCCTGGGTCCTTATGGTTGGGCAGACTGTAGGATCTGAGATGCTGAGGTCGGATAAGGAAATTGTGAGAAGCGGTGTATTTTGCTTCCCTAGACCCTTAACTTCCTTTGGCATCTCAGAGGGACTGAAAGGGACTAATGAGTTAGAGGGCAACAAACAAACAAACAAACAAACAAGCAAAAAAAACCCACCCACAACCTTCAATGGCATTCAGGTGACAAAGAGATGCCATTGGTCACCTAGTTTAATCTTTTTTTTTTAAATAAATAATAGTCATTCAAAAGTCAACTCTTTTGAATGACTATTATTTATTTAATTATTATACATACAGTGTTCTGCCTACATATATGTCTGCAGGCCAGAAGAGGGCACCAGATCTTATTACAGATGGCTGTGAACCACCATGTGGGTGCTGGGAATTGAACTCAGGACCTCTGAGCCATCTCTCCAACCCCCCTAATTTAATCTTAAGTAAATAAGGAAACTGAGTCTCCGAGTCATCCAGGGCAGGTCACAGGCCCAACCCCAAGCTCCTAACTCAATTCGTACTCTTTTCAGAATACTGAGAATAAGGGTTCGATCCCTTCCCGTGCCAACCATGGGAACCCTGGGGAAATGAAACAAGCCACCTGATCTCCACTCTCAGCCAGGTCCTTTCACCCTCCATGGGATTTTTTGGGCAGCTCCGTGAGGCTCGGGAGCGCAGGAGCATGAAGGTGCTTTGTTCTCACTATGTGTGATTGTAAAAATGACCCTTATTTTAATATGTTCCTTGAAAAGTGGGAGCAATAGTGGGCATGCCACTGAAGACTGTGATGAGTACAGTGTGTGTGTGTGCATGTGTGTGCGCATGTGTGCGTGTGCACTGCGTGTGTGCACGTGCGTGCGTGTGTGTGTGTGTGTGTGTGTGTGTGTGTGTGTAAGTCATCTAAGGCACGCACAGCCTGGAGTGAGGCCTAGGATATATCAAGTATCCGTCCTCATTGCCCTCTCCCTGATCTGTGCCTGGCATTCTGGCACACACTTAGAAGCCTCTACTGTATTCAAATCTACACACCAGGAACCAAGGAGACAAAGATTAGAAACCTCCAGTTAGGAGCAGGAATGGGAATTACATATTGTGATATCAGGCATATATAGACAAGAAGTTTGCTGGAGGTGGAGAGAGGGCTCAGCCGTTCAGAGTGCTTGTTGCTCTTGAAGGGGACCAGGTTCAGCTTCCAGCACTGACATGGAGGCTCCCAACCGCCTATAGCTCTGCTCCAGGGGAACTGGTGCCCTCTTCTGATCTCAGGCATACACATGATGTACAGACATGTATGTGGGCAAAACATTCACACACGTTAAGGAAAAAGAAGAAGGGGAAAAGGAGGAGGAAGAGGGGTAAGGGAAAGAAAAAGAAGAGGAGGAGGAGGAGGAAGAGGAGGAGGAGGAGGAAGAAGAAGAGGAGGAAAAGGAGGAGGAGGAAAACAAGATGTTGGTGATCAGCCCAAGACTTAGTAACTAGTGGTGTGCTAATGCTTAGTCCCAAGTTTTTTTAACTATTTATTTATTCATTTGTTTGTTCGTTCGTTCGTTTATTTATTTATTTATTTATTATGTATACAATATTCTGTCAGTGTGTGTGCCTGCAGGCCAGAAGAGGACACCAGACCCCATTACGGATGGTTGTAAACCACCATGTGGTTGCTGGAATTAAACTCAGGACCTTTGGAAGAGCAACCAATGCTCTTAACCTCTGAGCCATCTCTCCAGCCCCTAGTCCCAAGTTTTTGAAGACTCAAAATGCAAGTCCTTGCTACTAAGATACTGTATGTGTAGCGGTTGGAGAGAGATGGCTCAGTGGTTAAGAGCAGTGCCTGCCCTTCCAGGGAACCCAGGTTCAGTTCCCAGCACCCACATGATAGCTTACACCTGTCTGTAATTCCAGTTCCAGGGGACCCAACGTTCTCACATGGACATACAGGCAAGCCAAACACCGGTGCGCATAAGAGAAATCATTGTGTGAAAACTATTACACGTGTTCTGGGTCCGTCTAGCAAGTGACCATAGAGCCACCAAGGGCGTTGCATGAGCACCAGTGTGTTCAAGCAGGAGCTACTGACTCTGGACACCCAAGAGGTGGGACTGACAGGTGTTACCATGGGATAGCTTGAATTGGAGGTTCAGGAGAGTTGGGGTGAGGATATTGGGCATTGGGGTGGAAGGAGGTTACCCGAGGAGCAAATATTCCAAAACCTGCTGGGCCATCCTGGGCCCTGATGATGCCCCAGAGTTTATGAACCAATAGAACGAAGCTACAGAAGAAGAAAACTGGGGGTGAGACCTGGTGGGGCAGCGTGGAACTCAGCAACAGCGTGCTAATCCAGCATGCACAAGTCCTACCTCAGCCCAGTGTGGAACTCAGCAACAGTGTGCTAATCCAGCAGGCACAAGTCCTATCTCAGCCCAGCGTGGAACTCAGCAACAGCGTGCTAATCCAGCATGCACAAGTCCTACCTCAGCCCAGCGTGGAACTCAGCAACAGTGTGCTAATCCAGCAGGCACAAGTCCTACCTCAGCCCAGCGTGGAACTCAGCAACAGCGTGCTAATCCAGCATGCACAAGTCCTACCTCTGCACAGCAACAAAGAAGAGAGACAGGGTTGATTTCCCCCACAGTATTTCTGTGTTCCGAATCCTTTAGAATTCTTATTTTATTTGGAGGCACGGTCTCATTGTGTAGCTCTGGCTGGCCTGGAACTTGCTATGTAAACCAGGCCTCTGGCTCCAGAGTGCTGGGATTAAAGACATGTGCCACCATGCCCAGGTCCATGTCCTTTTTTGAAGGCACACAGCTAGGACCCAGGCCCACTAACTCTACTGGTTAAATAAAAAGCTGCCTGTATTAGGATTCTACAGAATAATACCCAACAGGATGTGCACAGTGTGTGTCAGTGGGGATGGGGTGGCTTATGACACTATAGGGTAGGGCTAGCAAGCCTGAAATGTTATGATGGCAGGACGCTCAGACAAGACACCCCACTGTCATCCGAGGGACTCTCCACCCCCAACCATGAGTGTACCTTAGTCTGTTCAGCCTTCTGAACAGGCATACTGTTTATTAAGTGATCTGCTTTACTGAACCTCCTGGTTTAATGTTAATTAGGGTGGGACTGCAGCCCTGTGATGGAGCCCATGCTTGGTGTGCAGGAAACCCTGGTCTCAGTCCCCAGCACGGAGAGAAAGGAGTGAATCATATCTAAAGACTGCCTTCGGGGCAATAGCTAGCCTGGCATTTGATCAAGCAACCGGGCACCATGTGTACCACAGCTTAGCCAGGGTGACACACAAAACTCACCGCCACACCCTGCGACGCCAACGCCCATCAAAGACTGGGAAGCCATGTGAAGGGGTGGGGGGGAGGGAGCACTTTTAAAACTTAGCAAATCCGAACCCCCTAATTTCCGATTCACTTCTCATCGCTTTTAGAAAGTTCTCTGTGACCTCCTGCTCTGAGCTCCTTGTAGCTGCGTCGTGGACCCGGCACACGCTGCCTGCCCCAGAACCAGGGTTCTCAGTTGCCGCTAAGTGTTCCCTCTCTACATACGTCATCCATCCTTGCCACCCAGCACCTCCTTTTTGCTGTGCCCACTGCTCACAGTAGGCACTCAAAATCGACTGTGTTTAGTGATGGAGTTCACGGTTTGTAATGTCGTCTGAGTCTCCATACCATTGAAAGAGAAATTCAAGCCACCTGGAAAGCCTTGGCACCAAGATGCCAAGACAGCCCCTTATCCGAGATGGCGGATGACTGGGGTGTCTGTATAGTCAACCCCGTCCTCACTACAACACTCACCGTTTCCCAGTGCTGTTTGCCCTGCTGATAGAAACACATTTTTTTTTTCTCACCCACCATCAGATAGCAGCTCTGAGTCACTTCCTCAAGAATGGGGGGTCACAAGCAGGATCTTGGGTGGAAGGCTTCTGGCTGGTGCGCTGGGCTTGTCGATTCTCATTCCTTCATTCTAGAAGCATTTATTGGGTGCTGACTATGTGCTGGGGTGTGTTCCAAGCATTCAAGGAATTCACAGCCCACGGGCTCCAGGTTTCACTCATGTCTCCATGGAGAGATGCCAGCTTCCGCTTGCTATTTTGCTACAAAGGAGACTTCTGGGTCAAAACCACCAAGCCTTCCCGTGACCTCACCTTTAAACCTGAAGAGTCAAAGCTTTTGGCATTGTGATGCCCTAGGCTATGTCTCTTCTAGGAGAATATAACCTGTAAGAGTGGCCCGTATCGGGCATCAAATTAGGAAAACTAAACACAGTGAAAACCCCTCTTCCTTCCCACGTTCACTGATCAATTATTCATAGGAAAACTCAGAAATCCAGAGGAGTAGAAAATGGTTTCCCCTGTAATTATAAAATTAGTCTACTGTAGAATTTAGAGCACAAACCAGAAATATCTCCAGAGTGTTTGGAAAAAAAAAAAAACACCACAATATATTGCCAAGGTCAAAATTCACCAATTATTTTCTACTGAGCCCTCTCTTTTCTGATGTTGCCAAGGGTATTGGAAGTCAGACTCTTGGCACTGTGTTTGTTTGTTTGTTTGTTTGTTTTGTTTTCCTTTTGGTGGCGTGAGGACAAGTACCAGAAGTGTCTTCATAAGAATTCTCTATCTCCAGGCGGCTGTGCTCATTCCTGCATGTGGCTTTGGAGAACACGGGTTATGTGGTAAGTTCAGCAGGCACGCTAAAGGAAGGAAACTAGGTGGCACACAGCTTTGGTGGATCGGCCTATGTCATGGTCTGACTCTGAGGTGTCCCCCCAGCACTCATGATTTGAACGTCTGTTCCCCACCTGGCGATGCTGCTTTGGGCAGCTGTGGAACTGGTTCTACCCAGCAGAAGTGGTCACTAAGGGCAGGACCTGCCCCTAGCCCTGCCTGTCTTAGCCTTCTATTGAGGTCACGAAACACCATGACCAAAAGTGACTTGGGGAGGAAAGGAGATATTTCCTCTTGTAGTTTGTAGTCTCCCATCCAGGGAAGTCAGAGCAGGAACCTAGAAGCAGGAACTGATGCTGAGGCCATGGGGAAATGTTGCTTACTGGCTTGGTCCTCCTGGCTTGCTCTGCCTGCTTTCTTGTAGCATTCAGCCCCACCAGCCCAGGGCGGTTACCACCCTCAGTGAGCTGGGCTTTCCCATGCCAATCAACAATCAAGAAGATGTACCACAGGCTTGCCCACAGGCCAATCTGGAGGGGGCATTTTCCCAACTGAGGTCCTTGCTTCCAAAACGACTCTGTCTTGTGTTAGTTGACAAACTAGCCAGCTCAGGTGCTGTGCTCTGTGCTCCTTCACTACTATGCTGTGCAGAGCCCCTGGTGGACACGTCCACTACTGTGGGCTGAGCCTCTCTGCCATGCCTTTCCTGTGACGGACTAAAATCCTCTGAAATCAGAAGTCCATGGAGTGGTTTTTAGTCAAAATGGCCCCAGAGACTCACGGGGAGTGGCACAATTAGGAGGCGTGGCCTTGTTGGAGTAGGTGTGACCTTGCTGGAGAAAGCATGTCACTGAGGGGTGGGCTTTGAGGTTTCAGATGCTCAAGCCAGGCCCAGTGTCACCCTCTCTTCTTTCTGTCAGTAAATTCAGATGTAGAACTCTCAGCTCCTCTCCAGCACCATGTGCGCCTGCATGCTGCCATGCTTCCTGTCACAATGGTAATGGACTGAGCCTTTGAATTGTAAGCCACCCCAATTAAATGTTTTTCCTCTGTAAGAGTTGCCATGGTCATGGTGTTTCTTACAGCAGTAGAACCCCAACTAAGACAACCCAGACAGACCTTCCTTACCCCACACTGTATCTATCGGGATTGTGCTCGTTACAACATTAACGTAACTAGCACAGGATGAGAGAAGTGGGATTGTGACGGTCTGGTTCTTGGGCCACGTGGTACTGGTTGTTCATGTCTTCAGAATGCTAAGAGTTATGAGGATTATGGAGGGTGCCACCAAGAATTTTGAGAGAAATCTATCAAACAAAAATATCTGTAGCAGGTATGGACTCTTCATCAAGAGTGAAGAAAAGGGGCTGGAGAGATGGCTCAGCAGTTAAGAGCATTGCCTGCTCTTCCAAAGGTCCTGAGTTCAATTCCCAGCAACCCCATGGTGGCGCACAACCATCTGTAGTGGGGTCTGGTGCCCTCTTCTGGTCGTTGTGGGAACTGCACTCACATACACATATACCCATACCTAGGTACACACATAGCTACAATTTTTTTAAATCTAAATAAAAATAAAAGTTTCTTCATTATTTCCTAAATAACAATAGTTGAAATGTCAATCAGCTATAAGAAGGTGAGGCAATTATGGTAATTTTACATATTGGAATGTCATACAGCAGATAAAATGAACTGTGGGTATGCTTGTGTTCACATAGATATGTTTGGAAATACTATGAAAAGGAGACTACAAAGCATGTGTGGGGGGTTGTTGTGTGAATTTTATGTCATGGTCCCTTGTCCAATTGAATAGAGCCTTTAGTTCGAGAGAAGCAGTTCACATTCAACTGGCCAGAATGGATCAGAGAGTCCTTAGTGGACTCAGGACCAGAGAAAGTGGGCTGGTGGGGGAAGGGGATGGGAGGGTAGAGAAGGGGCGGGGCTGGAAGGTCGTGCCCCCTTTTGGAGCCAGGAGGCAAACATTGGGTGGTGGTGACTGTCTCAGGTTCTTATATTTGTCCATGAGTTTTATAATATAATAAATGATAAAAGAAATCCCTTCAGGTTCTGAAGAATGTCTAAGAAATAGTAAAAGGGGAAGGAAACCATCCCATAGTTACAAAAAAAATGGAACTGAATAAAAATCCTTCAACTTATCATCTGTTTAGCTCCCTTGTTTTTTTATTTTTTTATTTTTTATTATGTATAGTGTTCTGCCTGCATGTATGCCTGATGGCCAGATAGCTCCCTTGTTTTCCAAGACAGAAAAATGCAGAAAGATGGTGGGGCCAACACACCCTTCCATCCTGCCCTCCCTTCTGCTTCCTTGTTTCCCCCCTCTCCCTCCCTCCCTACATCCCTAACTCCCTCCCTCTCCCTCCCTCCATTTAACATTGATTTAGCGAAGAGCGTTGGTTGAGAGTTTCATAGCTGTTTTCTGGCAAGGATTTTGCGCACAGCAGGTCCTCATTCACCATCGCATGTAGAATGGGTGTGACCTCCACCCCTCTCGGGGCCTGTTCCTGCTGCCCTCTGCATCCGCCTCCTTGCCACAGCCCTGTGTGGACCAATCTCCTTTCTGCCCCTTTCCCTGGATACTGTGGGCTGGCCGCTCAGCTCAGTGTCAGCTGGGAACTTCATGAAAATGCCCTGTCCTTGGATCTGCTGCCAGAGATGCTGATTCAGTGGGTGGAGGTGGGGAGAGGAAGAGGAGCTGGGGCAGAGAGCTGTCTTAACACGTCCTGTGAAGCGGCCGGCCTGTAAAAGTGGCTGCAGGGGGCACCGGAACAGCATCATCTCCCCACCTTTGTTAAACACCTGCTGTGGTTTCGACTTCCGTGAAGAGCAGGGAAAAGGAGGTCCGGCTGGTGAACATGAGCCCGCAGAAACTAGGACAAGGTTCACCACCTGCCTGTGGAAAGAAATGCTGGGCTGGCTGCCAGATTGAAAGCAGGACTACCTATGCAGGTCGAAATGGCCACGGGAGTTTCCACTGCGGAGGCCAGGGGTGGCCGAGGTAATGCAATGCTTGGTGAAGAAAAGGAGCCAGGCCCTTCCCCCAGCCAGGGTGGGCAGAGGGAGAAAACAGGGCAGAATCCAGCCAGGAGACTTCCTGGTTGTTTTCCACAATGACGTAAGTGATGTCATATCAATTACTGGCGTTCGCCTCTGATTATAAGCGACAAAATGTTGACCTTGATTTCCTTGCCAGTACATTAAGAGAAAGCCCCGGCACGAACGATAAGATGTCGTTGACACACAGAATGAAGAGCCTGTGAGCAGGACAGACAAAATATTGGCTCTACAGACTCACAGCCGGGCTCTGAACCAATGCAACCTTAGTCTCCATGTTGCTTGTCCGGGTATAAGCTGTGTTCCGTGTCGTTCACATGCCGTGTCTGTGGTGACTGTGAAATGCCCTCCATAGACTCATGCGTTTGAACCCTTGGTCCCGTGCTGGTGGCAGTGTGTGGGGAGGCTGAGATGCCTTCAGGAGGGTGGGACCACAGAGAGAGGGTGGGGTCTTGAGGCCATAGCCTAGCCCCTCTGCTTCCTGACTGTGGATGCAATGCGTGACCATCTGGCTTCTTGTTCTGGAAGCTACAGCCTCCATGTCATGATGCACTGTGTGCCCCCAAATCCTAAGACAGAATAACCTCTTCCTTCCCTAAACTGTTTCCTGTCAAGTGGTTTGTCCCAGGGGTGAGGGACCCGACTAAGTCACTATGCACAGCTGTAGGAAAATGACCCCGTAATGCGGCTGGCTGGCATTATCCGTTTCTCTCTCTCTCTCTCAAAGGCAATGGATCCTGGGAGCCTTTCAGTCTGAGTTCCCAGAGTCTTGGGTGCAGGCGATGGGATAGCCCATGTTCCCCCTTCTAGTTCCTGGAAACGGGGCACGGACACCATCCCAGGGTTTGCTAGTGTGAATCCAGAATGTTCCCCAAGGTCATGTGATGATGGCTTGTTCCTCAGCCTCTGTCAATCTGGGAGGAGGTAGAGCCTCGTGGGAGATAGTGTAGTCACCAGAGCGTGAGGCTGAGGGGATGTGGGGACACGGTCCCTTCCTCTTTTTCACTGGTTCCCAGTGGCCAGAGGCCAGTGGCTTCCCCAGTCACGATCTTCCATCAGGATGGGCTGCCCAACACAGGACCAATGGCAACAGGGCCAAGTGAACTCGGACTGAGACCTCTGGAGCCAGCAAGGTGAACCACCTCGCTCTCTTACACGTGCGCAGAATGAAGCAAGATGAAACTCTCCTGCACTCTGACCGGCTTCTGTCTAGGTGGGCCTTTGCTCCAGTTTGGATCTCGAGTGTTCCTCAGAGGCCTGTGTGCTAACAGGTGTGTGCTCCAGCCTGTGGCGGGATCAGAAGGGGGTCAGATCTTAGGCAGGGTATGGTAGGGTGTTAGGTTGTTTGAGTTGCACCCTGAAGGGGATGTTAGTACCCCAGTTCCTGTCTCCCTGTCTTTTTTACGTCCCAGCTGTCACGACAAGAACAGGTCTCCTCCACACACTCCGTCCAGGACGCGTTGCCTCAGCACAGGCCCAAAGCAGTAGGCCAAGAGATGCAGACTGAATCCCCGCCCCCTGTCGGGTGACTGTCTCAGGTATCAGAGTGACAGAAAGCTAGCCAACAGCTTCTAGATTAAAACAGTTCTAAATCCACTCCTGCCCCGCTCAACACATCCCAGCTTTTTTTGTGGATCCTTGGTTGGCCTTCTACTTCAGCTTCCTATGTGCTAATATTACAGCATCATGTTGTATACTGAAGTCCTTAGGCTAAAAAGGCAAGGCCTGTAAGAGATAGCCCCTGAAGAGATAGCCGCCATTCTTCAGCCTCAGCCCAGGCCGTGCGATGAGATAAAGCAGCCTTCTCCCCAAGTCTCCAGCAAGACTGCACATGTCTTGATTTTGGCCTTCCGCTAAGAGATTTTTAAGGCACCCAATTTGAAGGAATTTCTTCTAGCAGCCCCTAATAAACCATCAAGAGAGCAGAGGAGCTCTGGTGTAGACTGACCTCTTCACATGGACGTGAGACACTGAAGAGTAATGTGTCCACCAGACCAGTCAGATCTAGGCATGTGTGTTCGTAACAGAGGCACCAACAAGCTGTTGGTAACAGGAAGGCTAGGACCGGTAGGTCAGAGCTAGACCACACAGCTTCAGTAAGTCGTGAGTGTTAAGAAGGAAAAAGGCTGAGCTAACCAAGTGGTAAAGCACGTGTTTAGCATGTAGAAGGGCCTGAGTTCCATCCCGGGCACCCAAAATAAGAAAACTAAATAATAAAGCAAGGAAAAGTAGAATCTGGAAACAGCAATCGGAGAGGGTGCGCCCGGGCAAGCACTGTCCTGGGTGAGTCAGTTTCTGTTAACACAGACATGAAGGGGACAAGCAGAGAAGACACCAAAGGCATGGCATTCTTCTGAGGACAGGGGACTGGGGCAGTGGTCCCCTGGGGTACGGTCTAAGCATGAGGAACTGCCTGGAAATTCGGGGGGAACTGAGTGGTTGAGGTGTTTGGTGTACAGCAGCAGTGTCGATGGCCTGAGGGGCCCACTCCCCCACAGCTGAGCAAGCCGCTGGAGACCTGTCACCCGGCACACCTGCTCCCGTGCCTGGGGACTGCTCCGGCATGCAGCTGGCTTCACGGCTCCTGACAGAGCACCGCAGGGCAGAGCTGAACTGCTGGCGCTTGTTTGTCTAGAGTAACGTCCAGATTGAATCTCAGGATTTATATTCACGTGTGTTGAACAACACGAGTCTGCTATATAAATTATAAAACAGCCACACGGTGGAAGGCTGCCCAGTCGTGACGCCTTATAAGGCTGAAGAATGTGGGGGAATCTCCACAAGAGACAGGGTTTGTCTCCCTCAGACTACTATAAAAAGACGCCACGGACTGAGAGGCTTTGGAACAACTGAAATTTATTTCTCACAGTTTTGGAAACTGGAGAAATCCAAGGTCTGCATATCCGGTGCCTGTGAGAGCTACTTCCTGGTTTGTGCAGTCATCCTTCTCCTGGGTCCTGCTGTGGCAGGAGAGAAATGCTCCACGTCTTTTATGAGGGCACCTGTCCCTTGTGAGGGTGTTGCCCTCTTGACGCAGCTCCCAAAGGGTACTTCAATAGTGCCACCCTGCTGTCAGGTTTCCATGTGAGTTTAGGGATCACGCGAGCATTTGGTGCACAGCCGATCGCAAAGCACCAATGGCATTGTGCGGACACACATGGAAACATCTTCATTTGCTTCCTTCTTCACTGTATTTCCCCGAAATGACAATGAATCCCACTTCTGTGACTTGAAGGAGCAAGAAGGAAAACAGGCTCCAGCACACCCTTCACACTCTTCTTTCCCCCTGCCTGTGTGAGGAATACTTAGGAAGTTCCCATGGCTTTCTTAGGCTCAGAGTGAGCAGGAAAATCCTTCCCTTAGCCTTGCCAGTCCACTTGACACCCCGCCTCCTGTGTGGCTTTGCTTCTGCAACACCATCCTTGACTGTCTTTCTGCCATGGAGTGGAAGGGATTGGGGTAAAATTATAGACGTGGTCATCAGCCCAGCCTGAGCATGCAGAAGCTCTCTACTCTGTCCCACATAAGGGGGTGGCTGGACAAGCCTGCCCTGGTAGACATGGGACATGTTCCATGTGTAGTGACCAGCCCAGCTCCTTTTCCAGGGGCTCTTCTTCCCTCCAGATCCCCAGCTCCTGCCGATTTGTGCGCCACCTCTGTCCCTTTTAGAGAAACCAGTGAGCCTGTTGAATGGGTCAGGGCCCAGTCAGTGTAAGTCTCCAGAAAATCCCTGTGGGGTTCATGGCACACAGTAGTAGTAACTGATTTATCTAATGTCTGTGATTCAACACTTCCCCTATGGACTCACAGAAATCCCACCACAAACCCCTCAGCTCTCCCTGCTCTGCAGTCCAGGGGCCCTCAACCGTCGCTGCTGAGCCAGCCAGTGACACTCCTTTGCTCTGCACATGGAGGGTGGTGAGCATGTCAGTCTCCCAGGCTGCATGTGACAATGACGACGATGCCGGCCCATGTGCAGCACCGTCCGGCTCATAAGTCATGCCTGTCACCCAAATGGCGGTGGCTGGTAACTGAAACCTTTCCAAGACAAGCTAGAGAGTCTGGAACGGCTTGTTCTTGGTAATCTCCTCTCCTCCCAAGGATCACGACTTCATACGCAATTACCACAAATCAGCCACTTACTGGACTGTTCTAGAATCTCACTAGAAGTTTACACCACACTCAGGAGCCTCCAGTTCAGAACAGGAACCTTCCTTCCTCTTTTGGGAATTGAAGCAAAAAAAAAAAAAAAAAAAAAAAAAAAAAAAAGCTGATATAGGAAATGCACCTAGAATATATAGAGAGAACTTAAAACCAATAAACACGGAGAAAACCCAATAGGAAAAACAACTGACACGGATAATAGATTGAGAAAAGGGGCAGGCAGAGCGAGGCTCTGGAGAACCACAAGTTTTGGGGGAAAACTTGAACTAGAAGCGGAGAAACACACGCAGCAAGCTATGCATGAAGAAAGACCCTCTGTGGAGCAGGGTGGGGACTTAGAAAGTCAAGACTGCTGCTCTCCTCGAGGGGCTGGGTTTTAAGGGTCTTTAATGGTCTTCCTCCCCTAGGTTAGGGTTGTCAGTTTGAACAAAAATGGGGAGACTGGTGTGTGCACAATGTTTGTAAACACAATCTTGTGCACAGGCAGAAGGCTGGGGAGGAGAGCTCACAAGTCCTTTGTCTTAAACTGTCAGGGTTTTGGTTCAGGTTTGGAGGTTAGGAAGAAGTCGGCCCTCTTGTGGGTTCACCGCCTTTTTCCCTAGTCAAGGCTCCTTTCCCTATCTGTCTGCCTATCAGGATACCTACCTTCTAGTCCCTCAGGGTGACACTGAACTTCCTAGCCTCTTGCCTCTGCCTCCTGAGTTCTGGAATTACAGGCATGTGTCAGGACTCCCAGTTTGTGCAATGCCAGGGGAGCTGACCCCAGGCAAGCTCTCCCTGAAGTCCTTGAACTGAACCTGCAGTCTGTGGGCCTTCTTGATTAGATACCATGCTTCAGGAAGATGGGCAGGGCTGGGCATGAAGCTTAGCTGTAGAGCTCTTGCCAAGCAAGCTTGCACAATGCCCTGGGCTCCATCCCTTGCGCTAAACAAATAAAAAGTCATGGAAGGCCGACATTGAGCACAGCAGTGCAGCGGCCAGCTCGCGGAAACGGAGGCTGGAACGGATCGCATGTGCTCTGGAATCTGAGTGCATTCTGTTCCAACAACCTCATCTCCAAAAACCCAAACCCAGACCTCCACAACAACAAAAGCAAAATGAAAACAATGAACATGAGCTGTGTGTGTCAGCGTAGATCAGTCTCTCAGGCTCAGAGACACAAGGTTTGAAGGAAAGCGACAGATGCTTCTGAGGGTCACATTGAGCCTAGTGTCATTTACGTAAAGTTTAGAACTCACCCGTTTATATGACATGGTACTTATGGGAGCCGTGGGTAGGTATGACAGCAGCAACAAGGGCTGGAGAGATGGCTCAGAGGTTAAGAGCACTGACTTGCTCTTCCAGAGGTCCTGAGTTCAATTCCCAGCAACCACAAGGTGGCTCACAACCATCTTTAATGAGATCTGGTGCCCTCTTCTGGTCAGCAAGTATACAGACCTTCTCCAGCCTGCTCCTCGCTGAGTGACAGACAGCCTCGGGGGGACATAAGTGGGGCAGCCCTAGCGGGCCACCACAGAGAAAATAGAAAAGCAATGTGCAGGTCACAAGCGTAGGGGCCCTGAAGTGACCTGGGCTCTGCTTACCAAGCTGACAAAGATCTTCCGGAAGATGGACCTGCCCTGCCCAAAGATGCCCTGTGGACCTAAGAATGCTGCTCTGACCCAGTCCTGCTCTGGGTATTTGGGCAGGAGGGACTGTCCCTCTGGGCAGGTGATCCCATGCTGTCTGTCATTACGACCTTCTGTTCTGGGTCCCTCCTCCCATCTTTAAATTTCAGCTCTTGTAAGGGTGTCTGCCCACGGAGGTCCAAAGAAGACACTTGGTGAAGTTAAATAATTCATCTGAAAGCCCCTGAGAAGATTGGTCCTTGTGATTAGGACAGGCTGGCATTCAGATGGTGCCAGAGTCACCATGTCAGTAAGGACATGCCTTGCTAATGATGCTACAGGCCCGGGGAGCCATGAAGGAAGAGTTCCGCTGTAGGGCTGCTGGCTAGCGCCCAAGTGAGCATGGCTGCTCTGTCTCCTGAGGTGTCTGGAGCCTCATTTCTTCTCAGCATTTCTGTGTGTCTGACTTTAAGCTGTTTTCTTTCTCTTTTTCTTTTTGCTGTGAATTTTAATAAAAATCTTTAATAAAAATCACATGGGTTTCAAGTACAGGCAGCAGTGGCAAGATAAGATGACCCAGGTGTCCCAGCAAATTTCATGTCAACTTGACACAGCTGGAGCCATCTGAGAGAAGGGAGCCTCAACTGAGAAGATGCCTCCACCAGATCAAGCTGTAGGCAAGCCTGTGGGGGCATATTCTCAATTAGTGATTGATGTTGAACTGAATGGAAGTCCCAGTTCATTGTGGGTGGGGTCATCCCTGAGATGGTGATCCTGGGTTCTATAAGAAAGCAGGCTGAGCAAGCCACACAGGGAGCAAGCCAGTAAACAGTGCTGTGAGTTCGAGGCCAGCCTGGTCTACAAGAGCTAGTTCCAGGACAGGCTCTAAAAAAACTACAGAGAAACCCTGTCTCGAAAAACCAAAAAAAAAAAAAAAAAGTTTTTTGTTTTTGTTATTTAAGTAGGGACCAATGAGATGACTCAGCAGGTAAAGGTGTTTGCAGCGCCATCTTGGGGACCTGAAATTGATCCCTGGAAACCACAGAAAGGTGAAGAGAGCTGAGTATACAAAGTTGTCCCCTGATGTTCACATTCATGCTCGCCTCTCACACCACGCAGGCACACAATAATAATAACTTTTAAAACCTGAGCTTCAGACTGTCTAGCTGAGAGCCAAGTGTGGTGTGGTATGTATTCCTGTAATCCCAGCATTCTGGCCAAGGCAGAAAGATTGTAAATTCAACGCCAGCTTTGGTTATATAGTGAATTTCAGGTTAATGTGAGCCACACAACAATATATGGTCTCAATCAACAACAACAAATCAAAGGCCTTACTACACAAAAACAACAGAACTCAGACCGTGCAACTCAGTGTGATTTGGGAAGGGATGGTGGGTGTGTGGAGGAGAAGATGGCTAGGAATGGGGTTCGACGCCTCTAGGTCAACAGGCAGAAAACACCAGGGGCCACAGGGACCTTGAGACAGAGCAGTGAGATGCTCCACTGTCTCTACTTGGAGCAGCCGGGGCTGTATTGCTCTCTCCAGCCATATTTGTGCCCCTCAGCTGGAACTGTGTTGGTGAAAAGAATCCCCATAGATGGAAGTTTCTGTCCCGCCGGTTCCCGCAGCCATTCAGCCCCAAATAAACACACAGAGGCTAATGTTAATTATAAAGTGTTTGGCCTATTAGCTCAGGCTTATTACTAACTAGATCTTAAGACTTAAATTCACTCATGATTATTGTCTATGTTTAGCCACGTGGCTTGGTACCTTTTCTCAGTAAGGCATTCTCATCTTGCTTCCTCTTTGTCTGGCTGGTAACTCTTTCTTTGCCTTTCCTCTTCCCAGAATTCTTCTAGTCTGGTTGCCCCAGGTATACTTCCTGTCTGGCTACTGGCCAATCAGCGTTTTATTAAATCAATACTAATGATAAATCTTTACAGGGTACAAGAGCATTCTCCCACAGCAAATCCCCAAGCTGAACCATTTTCTGTAGTTAGAATCACAGCTCCTGAAACCTCAAGCTAGCTCTTTCTAGTGCAAATGTTGAAGCACCTTGCAGATTCCCAAGGGAGGCCAATGCCATCATTCACACCACTTATGGCTATGGTTGGGGCTTATCTACATATTCGTGGAGATTCATGTATTTATGGAGGTGTTTCGAGCCACACTGACCAGAAGAAAGGTCACATTTCCTAACATTTCTTGTAACTAGAAGAGATCAGGCAACTGAGTGTCTGGCTTAAGGATGCATTGGAAATGCAACTTTAAAGTGTGGGGCATGCTCTCCTGCTAGCTGAGATCTAGATGTAACGGATGGAGCCTGTGCAGCCACTTTGGAGCAATGAAGTGAAAGCCACATTATCCATACACAGTTGTATGTTTACCTGTATCACTCTTTTTTTTTTTTCTTTTCCATCTGGAGACAAGACTGTAATGTAGCCCAGGCTGGCCTCCAACTTGATCCTCCTGCCTCAGCCTCCCCAACGCTGGGACTAAAGGCATGTCCCATTCTTGGTGTCACAGTGTCTTATATCCCCAGCTGGATGGGGAGTTCACTAGGAGCTAGGGACCAGGTCTGAAATGAGCTCATCTAACATGCCATTAGCATCTTGAACCAAACTAGCCCAGCCCCCAAGGGGCTCACTAGGGCAGTGCATGACAGTCCCCTGGAACTGCTGTAGACTGTCAGCCCCTTGCATTCACAGGGCGGGGGACGTTTTAAGTCTTGCTTTATTTTCTTTGTCCTGGTGTAATCGAAGAAATTTCCAAGAGTCTTTAGAGTATTTTCACCTCGAAGTAATCCTTTGTGACTTCCGTTCTGAGAATTAGATGCAAATGAGGTTTGACTTGCAAATCCTCCCTGGGCTGCAGAGGGTATCACGCAGAGAACCCCCACCCCCTGCGTCTTCACCACGGTTCCTTTCCTACGTAAATTCTACAAACTCCAAAGGCATTCTTAAAAAACCCCCGGAAACGCTCACTTCAAAAGCACTAACCTTGAATTGCTTTCATTATGATCATCCGGTGGCCGCTGTTAAATCTCCCTACAACAGTTACAAGTCTAAGACAGGCTGTTTGGATGTTCGGTTTTGCCTTCAATGCTTTTACATGTTTTCTACTTCCTGCAAGGAAATTTACATTGCGTTTAAGCTTTTATTGTCTCGTTTTTAAAAACTAGGCACTGCCAGAATTCTCAGTTATATGCTTTAATCTTACCATTGGTAATGGCAAAGCAGGCTTTGCAGGTTGAGAGCCTGGGGCCGGTCTCTTTACCTAGTTTCTCTGTTTGCCGGTGGGGGAGCTCTCTAGCATCCAGCCTGTAGGTACCGCATCTGTCATGTACCTGACACTTACCATTTGGGGAGAATTTTCAGGAGGAAAGCAGCCACCGTCCTTGTGGGGAAGGTTCCTCCTCCTAAGGGAGGAGGTCCTGTTGCCGCCCTTGCCGCCCGGCATCTCAAGCGCGGCTCAGCAGCTTGACTGGCAGCCAGTTGGGAGGAAACCAGGTGAGCTTGCTGAGTGGGTTTGTGGGGCATGTTTTACTTCTGCCTGTTCCATATCGGCTCCCAGGCGGAATGCAGCGACAAAGTCACCTGATCAAAGGCGGGAGGTGGAGAAACCGTGGAGCCAGAGCCCCCTTTGCCCTAGCGAGGCAATGACCCACAGGGTACTCATACTGAAGAGCATCACTAGCCGGGAGCAGTGGCGCGTGCCTGAAGTAGTAGCAGCTGTGGAGCCTGGGGCAGGAGGATTGTAAGTTCAAGGCCCGCCTGGGCAACTCAGAAAGATCTTGCCCCCCCCCCCCCAAAAAAAAAATTCTTTTTCTTCCTTTTCTTCTTTCTTTTTTTTAAAAAGAACACTATCCCAGCATGACTGTGACCATAAATTTAACAATCAGTATAAGAAATCAATAGAAAAGGCATCAACACCTTGCAGACTCCACCTTAGATCCTGGGAGCCCGTCTTCCCAGGGTGCTGCTGCTATAGTTCCAACACACTTTCGTAGCTTTCAGTGCTGTTGAGAACAAACACCCAAAGCCCACCATCGCTCCCTAATACCAATTATAAATCCGTGCCTAGAGAGGAGAAGCCCGAGCTCTGGAGCAAATGCCCACTGAGAGGGCGGTCTTGCCCCACCTACGCTGAAATAGCATAGTGCAAATTGAAAAAATCCAGTGACGTGGGGCAGGTGCTGAGACATTTCTGGATGCCGTCTTCCCTGGGCCCTGCTTTAGAGAAGGGGACATCCCTATATCTCATCTGCTTTAGAGGAGGGGACATCCCTATATCTCATCTGCTTTAGAGGAGGGGACATCCCTATATCTCATCTGCTTTAGAGGAGGGGACATCCCTATATCTCATCTGCTTTAGAGGAGGGGACATCCCTATATCTCATCTGCTTTAGAGAAGGGGACATTCCTATATCTCATCTGCTTTAGAGGAGGGGACATCCCTATATCTCATCTGCTTTAGAGAAGGGGACATCCCTATATCTCATCTGCTTTAGAGAAGGGGACATCCCTTAGATCTCATCTGCTATTGACATCAGCTTGGGCCCTCATCACTGACTTTGCAGCTTATTGCAAGAAACCTTTATTTACTTTTTTTCTCAGCCTTCTTCCTGCCACTATGATTAATCTAAGCCATGACTATGCTTATAACTGCTGTTTGCTGGAGGTGAAGGGCTGGCTTAGTGGTTAAGCGCACCGTTGCTATTGGAGAAGACCCTGGTTCAACACTCAGCACCCACACGGTAGCTCAGGATCACCTATCTCCAGTTCTAGGGAATCTGACGCCCTCTTCAAAACTCCACAGGGACCAGACATGCACATGGTACATATACATGCAAGCAAAAACTCTCATATACATAAAAACGAACCTAAGACATTGTGGTGTTTTTTTTAGGTTACTTCTTCAAGGAAAAACTTGACACTGCCTGGTACCCTTAAGAACGAAGAGCTGCCATCTGCCCATAGGTCCCTCCCAGTAGGATACTGCCTGCTTCTCCCAACCTTCTACATTACATGTACTTTGCCTTGCCCCCCAGAATCAGACCCTGAATCCTCCTATTTCAAGCTTCTCCCGAGATGTCCTTCAGCCGACTAGGCCTCACCCCCTCCCCTTCATCGACTGTCTCCTTGTCTTCCAGCTGTGTTTCTGAATCAGCAGAAGCGACCCTAACTTTTCAGGACCCTGCCTTGGATGCTCTCTGTGGCCCAGACAGGCCTCTGTCAGAAAGCTGGCATCACTGTTGGGTGTGAACTGCTTGGTGTAGAAGGTACCAGGATGGCACAGACTATGGGACTTTGTGGGCAAGCCTATGAATTGTCTGACAGCAGTTGGCATGGTGCCTGGTACCGACGGTACACTCAGAAAATACCAATGGACGCAGTGAGTCCGTCCGTGAGCTGTGGGTTGCGGAGCTGTCTTCTTGGCCTCTCTGAAAACCCCCGTTTTGCCTTCATTTTCTCCTCTCCTTCCTCAGCGCTCTACAGATCCAGCACGGAAGGACATCGGCTGAAGGACATAGTGCTGGTGGGGGGGGGGGGGGGATGCGGGGGAGCGTGTTCTCAAAGGCACACTGATATCCCTATCTATGTCCACTTAAGTATCGAAAACTCCTAGCATGTTGGATACTGTGTCATACACACCTTCAGAACAGAAAGAAGGATTTAAAAAAACCAAAAAAAATGGTGTGTGCGTGGGGTGTGTGTGTGTGTGTGTGTGTTTGTGTGACAGTTAAAAAATAGTGCCAAATTGGGTATGGTAGTGCATGCCTATAACCCCCAACATTCTCAAAGTAGAGGCAAGAGATCAGGAGTTCAAGGTTAACCTCAGCTATATAGAAAAATTTGAGACCAGCTTGGGCTACATGAGACCCCATCCCCCCCCCCCAAACCAAAGCAAATAAAAAAGAAAATAGTACCGGTGAAATACAAGCATCGTGTGAGGTCATAAAGAGCATCTTCAGCCTGAGCACAAATCATATTCGTCTGCTGACTTCCTCTGCACACCCAGACAGAGCTATCAGCTCCGCGATGGTCTCTATTTCCCTGCCAGACCCATTCATGCCCTGCTCTGTGCCCTGTGAGGCTGGTATCTGTGGATGCTTGCCCTGCTCTGTGCCCTCTGAGGCTGACATTTACGGATGCTTGCCCTGCTCTGTGTCCTGTGAGGCTGGTATCTAAGATGCTTGCCCTGCTCTATGCTCTGTCAGGCTGGCATCTAAGATGCTTGCCCTGCTCTATGCTCTGTCAGGCTGGCATCTAAGATGCTTGCCCTGCTCTATGCTCTGTCAGGCTGGTATCTACGATGCTCGCCCTGCTCTGTGTCCTCTGAGGCTGACATTTACGGGTGCTCGCCCTGCTCTGTGCCCTGTGAGGCTGGTATCTGTGGATGCTTGCCCTGCTCTGTGCCCTGTGAGGCTGGCATCTGTGGATGCTCGCCCTGCTCTGTGCCCTGTGAGGCTGGCATCTGTGGATGCTCGCCCTGCTCTGTGCCCTGTGAGGCTGGCATCTGTGGATGCTCGCCCTGCTTTGTGCCCTGTGAGGCTGGCATCTAAGATGCTCGCCCTGCTCTGTGCCCTGTGAGGCTAAGATGCTTGCCCTGCTCTGTGCCCTGTGAGGCCGCCATCTGCATATGCTTGCCTTAGGGTCTTATTCCTTGGCCTGGGCCAGCCACTCAGAATGTCCACTAGTGAACTGGAGAAGGAGATGTGAGGCAGTGTGTTTGCTTCTATATGTCAGGTCAACAGAGCTCCCAGCCAGGCCACAAAGGACTGGAAATATTCACACTTCCTTAAAGGCTATCGTCTTTATAGATCTGAGAAAGCGGTCTTTCTAAATGTCATTATTCCAAAATCAGAGGAAGCCATGGAAGAGCCTAGACTGCGGGGTCTCCAGTGGGTCTCGTGTAGATGGGGCCAGGTGAGACTTCCTCTTCCCTCACTAGGCTCTTTATTCTGGGACGCAAGCCTCATGCCCAGGTCTCTTTTCCTCTCTCACTCAGCCCATTTAGTCCACAGCAATGAATTTGACCCATGATGGCTCCCGAAAGCCCTTTCGTTAGCACCAAACACCTGTCTCCCTACTGTTATCTTCGTCCACGCTGTCTGAAGAGCTTCGCTCCCTTATTCTGAAACCTGAACACCTAATCTGAACCCTGTCGTCCCTAAGAAAAACTGCCAATGCAGACCCACAGCTGCAGGATAAAGAATGTTCTAGCCCTGAGCCTCATTGGGGGTCAGACGTGGTGCTGAGTGCTTCCACATGCACTGCCTAATTCAGTCTTCTGTAAAACCCTGAGGTAGTGAGCACCAGGCTCCTCATTTGATAGATAAGAAAACTGATTAGTGAGAAGTTTCGAAATTTGCCCAAGGTTACGCTCATTCTTGGCTGCCAAGGCGGGATTTAGACTCAAAGGCGCCAAGATGCTTGCTTTTAACCTCCAGACTCGACTACTGTGAGAACTCGGTCAAATCTGTCATTCCCTTTAACTGAATTTCCTCCCAAGAGAATCAGAGTTAAAAATCCTTGAAAAGTCCTTAAGGAGCACCCGGCTCCTGAAGAGGCGGCTTACCTCCGCCGACCAGCAGATGGCGCACTGCCAGTTATACCATCAGCTTCAGGCGCTCCAGGGCAAAGCCCAATTTCCCCTCAACCCTGCCTGACTGGCGTGGGAATGAAATGGAAACGTGTTCCCAGTGGTAAATGGTGCAAATCCACAGCTTCCACGTGGCAGAATCAAGAGCTCTAGCCGGTAGGTTTGACTCCTAAGGGCCTGGTATTGCCATAGCTGCTGCTCAATTGACAGGGGACTCTGGGTCCTCAGTGACGATATCAGCTCTTTCCTTGCAAAGAGATAGGACGGAAACTCAAAAGAATTAAAAGAAAGAGAAAATTACCACACCAGCATGGATTTCCTTAATCAATGCAAGAGATAATTGTCACCCTCTCAAAACCTCTTTTTAAAACTCCGGGGGAAGCCTGGGATAGACAGCCCCATCCATGCCTACGTCTGAAAATAAACTAGTTGTGGCTTTCCCAGACAGGCACGTGACTGTGACAGTTGCCTTCCTACATACTCAGGCTTTGAACCTCTACATGGGCTTTTCAAGGAGAACCAGTACAGATGGGCTCACAACACGCACGCCAGGAAATCCTGGGGCCCTGAGAAGCCACAGAGCGAGCGGTCCTCAGTGAATGACCCTTACCTTCGGCTACAGGAAGAGACACACTGGTCACACTATGTCATCTCCGTGTTCTGAGACAAACCCTGGAGAGTGGAGCCGGAACCTTGATGTGTGGAGGAGACTTGGGAAGTGAAGGAGGAAAGGTGCAGACAGATTCTCCCATCTTAACATGTGTCCCGGGAGCACACGCGTGCCCGTGATGAAGCTGGTGTAACACCCACACATCGTCAACTTCCACGGAGAGAAAGTGAAGCCCAAGGAGGCAAATGGAACTGTTCCATGAGAGTACAGAATCTGAAACTGCAGGGTCATTGTTACCCCTGCCCCTGCTGCCCTGGAGACCTATGCATCTGAGAGCGTCTGGGCTCCGGTCCGGGCCCCAGATCGCTCTCTCCTTCAGCAACACCGCCCCACCGTTCAATAACAGCGGTCCCCAACTCTCCCTCCCCAACAGGCAGAGTAAGAAATAGGGCCTAAACAGGGCTTGTAATCTGGGCTGACTTATGTCTTTGAGAAAAGCAGTAAGAAGTACACAGTCCCAGTCACCAGGCTCTTTTGAAACAGACTTTTCCAACTTAAATTCCTGTTTCAGACCAAAAGAGAAACAAGTCCTGTCCGCTATTGAAAAGCCTGTTTTAGCAATGGGAATGACTGATCTGAGCATTGTGGCACGGGCATACAATCCCCAACACTTGGGAGGCTGAGGCAGGTGGGCTGCCGGGAGTTCAAATCTAGCACGGGCTACACTGTGAAATCCCGTTTCGAAAGCCATTGAGGTTTATGTAAGCTTGAGGGGTTCTCGGTCCCTCTTCAGCGAGTTTGCCCAGACTCAGCTCTGAGTCCAGTATGGACATGCCAGTGGGGTGCAATTAGCCCTGAGTCAGGTTTGCATGTCGGGAGCCTATAGGGCTTTAATGGATACATCCCACTGTGTGAAGAAATAGGCTCTTCCATTAACTCCTGCCCAATGACCGTGGCGTTCCTGTGTTTATGAGCCTGGAGTCTTGTCAGATTGATTAAATAAAATGATAACTTTTGGCTTCTCGGGTCCCACCATCTCCCCTGGAATCGACGGTTCTTCCCAAAGAAGTGTCATAATGTCTGCTCTCAGCAAGAGAACAAACCGAGCAGAGATAGTTTGTGGAGAACCAAGACACCATCTGGTGGCCGGTTCCTATAAATCTTCACCTCAGTTGCAAATGCTTTGTGTTTTGGAGGTGGCAGGGAGCCAGGCTGAGTGACCAGGGAACCAAACCCAGGCAAGTCTCAGAATATGCAGATCTCTGGAGTGACTTACTATTGGTTGATTTGAAGTACTCATTCATGTGTTTGTTTCATTTAAGGGGTGCTGGTATTTTAATCCGGGGCTTTGGGTATGCTAAGTAGAGTTCTATCAGTGACCTACACTCCAGAATTTTATATCAGCATCTGAAGCAGGAAGCCCCAAGCTAACTCCCCTCTGAGGCCTTTCTCAGCATGAAACAAAGACTCTTTGGATGGCCAGTGTCACCTCCAGTCAGCAGTCTTTCTTAGAAGGCAAGTGTACGCAAGAAATCCTGATAAACACATTTTTCTTTCCATGACTGAAGACAGACATCGAGACCTTTCCACTGGGTTTCTCTCCTCAGGGAAAAGCGGCTCCCCTCACTGAAGACTTCCCTTCTCCACACCCAGCCTCTCGCTTTGGGCTCGCTGACCACAGAATGGCCTTTGTCCTCTTTGGCAGACAGCAGACTAAAGTGACCTCAAGTTGACATTTTTTGATCAGTAGCCACAGAGCAAGGCTGTCCTCAGGGCAGAATTCCCAAGCAAGTGAAGTCCCTCTCTGGGGGTCCCTTTGTCCCTCATCCCAGCTGCATGGCCCTCCCCTCCGCCCACGCCTCTCTAGCTCCACATTGCTGTCCCTGGGTCCCCACAAGGTGTGAAGGGCATACCCTTACTCTGGAAAGTCCTGATTCCTAGGAGAAAATGCTGTCATGGTGACATGAGCCAAAGGCTAGAACTTCTGTGGGTGTTTCAGGAAGAGAATGGGGAGCTGGAACAAGACGCTGAGGGCAGGCGATGCTTCCGGAAGCCCTTCCACCCATGGAGAATCTCTAGTTTGTACACAGGTGATGCTGCCCAACAAGGATGGTCACTCAGACCCTGAAGAAGATCCACTTCTCAAGGTTGGAGCCCCCGTGCCCACGAGCCAAGTCTGTCCTCCACTCCTTTCTCCTGTAGTTGGTAGGCCTGTGTTCAGACTTGTCTGCTCTGAACTAAATAGCCGGGCCCTCCTCAGCAACAGGTACTTCGTGTTAATTAACAGGAAGAAGATGAAACAGGAACCAGCTCAAAAGGTTGGCTCATGGCTGGGGGGAAGGGTGGAGGGCTAGGAGAGCAAAGTGGTGTGCTGTGGAGCAAGGAGGAGTCTCCTCAGCACAAATGGTCTTGGTTTTCCTTGTTTGGGTCCAGGAGGGCGAGGAGAGAGGGAAGCTCCCCGTGGCTCACTTGCTTGGGGATGTAATTAAAGCAAACACGATCACCTGTATACCCCAATGGCAAAGCTCAAAGACAGGCACCTCAGTCCACTGCTTCGAAAGATGGAAGTCACCTGGACTCCAACTAACTGGACATCACAGTCTCGCGATGTTCTCTTTAACTAAAATAGACAGGAAACATCCAAAGGAGAGTCGTGTCAAGGACACCTGCCGCCCTCCAGCTGGGCTGTGGTTTAGACCTGGAATATTCCTCCAAGTTCCATGTGTTAGAAGCTTGGCCCCAGCCTATGGTGCTATTAAAAGACAGGGAAACTTCGGGGGGGGGGGGGGTGTAGTAGAAAAAAAGTAGTTCACCAAAGACAGGTCCTTGAGGGGGACATTAGGACCCTGGGGCCACTTGAGCAGTTCACTTTGATAGTCTACCCTGCCACAGTATCGGAAGCACGGTGCCATGAACCGCACATTGAAACCACAAGCCAAATAAACCTTCGTCCTTGTGTGCTGTTGATTTGGGGTAGCAGAAAGTCGCTAATACAAGCATCCTTGTGGGACAGTTGTCATAGCCACAGGCTATTCAGAGTTGGGCTGAGGAGACCTGAAGAAGACAAGCTTCTACTGGGGCACACCTGAACCTTGAGGGGCTCAGAATTCCTCCTGGCTTTCAGCAGCCAATAGCTTCAAGATCTTGAGGGAGAGAAAGCACAGGCCTTCAATCTTGTGATGTCTCCAATTTCAAGACCTTCCTGTAAGCTGTAGATGGCAGAGTCCATCAGATATACTCAGCCACGGAAAAGGCGTGGCAGGAAAACGATGATGTGTTAGTACTGGGGCAGAACCTTGAGATGGGAGGCTGGGGAACCAGAGCATCATGGGTAGATCTATGTCATACCCAACCCACACCCCTCAATCTGGATTGGTGTCTGCTGTGCCTCAGTACCTCAGAAAGTGAGTTTATTTGGATATCTGATCTATACAGATGTAATCAAGTCAAAATGAGGTCATCAGGGTAGGCCCCAATCAGATTAGGATTGGTATCTTTATCTAAGAGGGAAGTTGAAACACAGAGACACACAAGGGAGAATGTCACGTAAACATAAAGATGTCTACCGCTGAGCCAATGAGAAAAGTCTGGGGCAAGTCAGAGGCCCCCAGAAGACATCTTCAAAGTCACTAGGGCAGTCAAACCCAGAGAGGAAGTGAGAGCTGCTACCTGGTTGCGAAGCCCTGTTCAGTGTAGGACCTAGCTGCACTTTGAAGCATGTCTTGAGACTAAGTCAGCAAACAAACAAGAGACTTTTTGCTGTCCCCTCTAATCCTTGATCTTCCTCCTGTCCTGCTTGCCTTCACGTTCAGCCTGTGTTATTCTTTCCTGTTATTGTTGGATGATAGCAATGAAGAAGCCCACGCCTGCGAACCCATCTCGCTAACCACATTCTCCCCTCCTGCCTCTTTCCCACAGTTTCTGCCATCAATTTTGTTGGGTTTGCATGAGAACGTACGTGTGTTGGGTGAACCCTGAGTGTTTGCCTTGCAGGTGGAGGCTTGTTGGAGGAGGAGGCGTAGGAGGGGTGTGTCCAGGGTGGAGATCATGGTTGGCTTCATGTGAGCAAGCTGGGGAGGGTCTATGGACTCTTGAAAGAGCCTCAGCCTACGAACCTTGTGTTTTCTCCTTTGCAATCCTTGTGTGAAGTAAGCAGCACTTGTGGAAAGTAGATCTGAAATCCATAGGTCAGTTGAGCAGCTTTGGACCACCGGGCACCGGTATTGGCAGGACCGTTCCAAGGAAGGGTCTAATTGGAAGGCATCTCAACAGGGGTCTCATGCATGACTGCTCACACCTCTAGAAGGAACACAAAAGGTAGATCCTGGGCACAGAAAGGCACGCCGGAGGTTGGCGTCCCATCCTGTTGGGTGTGTAGGGGAAGGGTGGCCTCTCACAGGAGGGATGGGGAGGACAGTCTCCTCTGAGGTCCCATTTGTGCTGAGTGACTACAGTATGGTGATGTAATGAGTAATCTGGAGACTTCCAACTGCCGTCACACTGAGTGAATAATTCTGATAATGGCCCTTTACTCTGCGAGGGTGGCGGCCAGATAAGTAGATTGCCACAGTTCTCCCGTCAGCTTAAGTTAACAGCTCCTTCGATTGCCATCTGACATGAGGTAACACAGCGCCGTGACAGACACGTCCCTGTGGGACCTGCCAGGCTGAGGGAAAAAGGATGAAACAGGAGCCCGTCTTGACGGAAAGCTTCCTTAGGAAGGGGTTGGGCCTATTTCCATCCTCTCACTCCCCAGGCCAGCAGCAAGGACAGATGGACAGAGGCCTCAGTCTCCGAGGGAGCTTCGGGGACTTCTTTCTTGTAAGGGGGGCTTGTGTGGAAAAAGGAAGGGCTGTCTTGACAACATGGCTGTACCTTGGTTCATCAGCCCATCTCATGGTCTTCATGCCCTGTGTTCTACACACAATGCGTGAGATTTTCAGTCAACGTTCCAAACCTTCCTTTCTCACTGTGGTAAGTGTGCTCCAGAGTTCCCGGGTGAGTGGCCATCCCTGCGCTCCCAACTTGTGTGTTTTGGCAGGCTTCACCTACACTTCCTGTTCTACAAGAGAGTTCATAGCCCAGGCCTGGCCGATGAGAGCACTACCCAGCTGGGCACAGGGAGAGGCCCTGAGCCCAGACACACTGCAGAACTTTTGTTCCAGCCACGGGAAAGAGGTCTTCTTTTCATCGGAGTTGTTAAAATAGTTTGGTTAATATAGAATGTCTCAGGTCCTTGGGAGAAGAGGCTGTCCAAAATAAGGTCGACACAGAATAAGGGAAAGCAGAGCTGGGGGTGTGGGAGCATATAATTGACCAAATATATATGTGTGTAATGTACATAATATATATTATATACCTATGTATTTTTATGTGTACAGTATATACAGATATGTATATACAACAGAAAAATGTGGAATCATTTCAAACAAAGTTATGTCTAGATGCTTGAATGGATGCCAAAAACTGAGGGACAATTTCCCTCCCCACTCCTCAGACCCTCTTGGGTTGGGCCTCCATCATTCATACCTATCAAGAATGGCCTCAGAGCGCAGGAGTCTCTTATATGCAGCACTCCGGTCTTTAGGTCGTGGGCTATGGGCCACTTCTCCCAGAGGCCCCTAGGTCTGCGCCTGTGCTGTCAACCTCCTCACAAGGTCCCTCCCTCTGTGTCTCTCGCTAGTATCCCCTGGCTTTCTCATGTGTTCCTATTCTTTTGCTAAACCTACTGTTTTGTTATAAAATGAGAGCTCTATGGTAGGGCACAAGGACAAGGAAGAGAGGAGGGGCTCCTACTAGTCGATCTTGGAACATCAAAACTTAAGCATCAAAATGGAGAGGGAAGAAGTGACTTATCAGCCATTACAAACAGAAGTCTAGAATCGTGGTGGCACCGGTGCAGACAGGGACTCGGTATGAGCAACACAGGACCCCGTGGTCTTCTGAGGCTCTGAGGGCTCTCCTCTGTCCTTGGGTGTGTCACCTCTGAGCATTTGTAGAGGAACACTGGTGTGAGAGCAGTAATCTTTAGTGATCCTGTAGAGAAACTCATCACGGACAGGCTAAGAGAGTCCAAGTCAAAGCCACACATCGGGGGACCTGCTGCTGCTGGCCCGGAGTAGCAGCAAGGACTGAGCAGAGATTAAGAAGCTTAAAGAAACGGTTGGCACAGCAGACATGAACACATTTCCTACCTCTAAGTTTGAAGACTCGAAGTTTGACGTCATTGAAAAACTCTAGTCCTGAAGAAATAATTTAAAAAAAATCTGTCTGGAAATTTACCATGAATTATTAGTTGTACAACTAATTTGAAAAATTCCAGTAAGTTTTCATTTCACAACTTAAAAAAAAAAGGTCTGTGAGTTTATACCTCAAAAGCAGGTGAGTTAACAACAGTCTTAAGAGAAACAGGGTTTTACTGACAGAGAACTGTGCAAACATGGGCCAGTAAATGTGTAGGAAATCATTGGTGAGAATTTGGGGACTGCAAAGGTGATTCATGGGTCAGAGTTTTGGATCCCCAGAACCTATGGCAACAGCTGGATTCGGTAGCACACATGTGTAACCCAGTACTCTGAGGGCAAGGTGGGAGGCTGAGATGAGGGGGCCATACTACCTGGCAGCGGCTGGCCAGCTGGCTTGCTCTGAGAAGAGAGTTTCTGCCTCCAGCCAGGTGGAAGGTGAGAAACGCCTCCTGAAAGTTGCCCTCCGACCTTCACAAAACTGAAGCAGACAGGGGCTCACACACATGTGCACATGCACACATATATACCCCCAAATAGTTTTAGTTTAATTACAAACAACAACAACTAGAGCCTGGAGAGCTCTCAGCTGAGTGGCTAAGAGCGTTTGCTGCTCTTCCAGAGGACCCAAGGTTCATTTTTAGCATCAACATCGGGTGTCTCACAACTGTGTGTAAGTCTACCTCCCGGAGACCCAAAGTCTCTGGCTTCTGAGGGCAACTGTATTTGTGTTCACATACTCACACGTAGACATACACACCTACACAGAACAAAAACTCATAAAAAAAATCAAATAAAAAAAAAGAAAACCCATCACTTTTACGCCATGATAGAGTTTTTGTCAGCTTTGACACTGAGTTTGTAGCTCGCTTTGTCTACTACAGACATTCTAATAGCATCAGTGCTTTAAACAACTCAGCATAACAGGGATGCCTTCCTGCTGTGTCTTCTTTAATTTCTCCCAGCGATATTTGGATTATAAATTGGGCGCCCTCTAAATACACCAAATCTCTAATGGCTGGAGCAGGGGGGGTCGTGAGAGGAAAAGAGTTGAAGGCAGGTGGACAAGGAGCCCGTGGACCGCACAAGAAATGAAGCTGTCGGCTAGCTGCAGCTAAGGGTGGGATAGAACGTGTTCCTCTCCATCCCACAGACAAGGAGCCGGTGGACCGCACAAGAAATGAAGCTGTCGGCTAGCTGCAGCTAAGGGTGGGATAGAGCGTGTTCCTCTCCATCATCGCGGTGACACCCAGCTTCTTGTTGTTGGCGTTAAGAGCCTGGCTTCAGGTGCAGGCTAGCCTGGGGCTATGTACCCTGCAGACCCCCTGGCCTCCCCAAGCCCTGCTGTAGCAATCAGCCGCACATGAGACCTCTTTCCACATGCATCAGTGGTCCTTGCCAAGTGGAATGTAATCCTTCCAAATCAGGGGGGATTATTTGGGGTAAGCCATTAAAATCGTTCATTAAAATGTCCATGTCCCATTGCTGTGGTTCTGTTTATAAGAATTCTGCTGGAGCCTGGTATGTGGTGCCTCTTTGCTCTGCTCCTAACTCAGGTGAAATCCAGGACTTTGGTATTGCTTGCGTGACTTCCCAGCCCCAAGGATCCCTCCAACACGGGCACAAGGCTTAAGACGAGAAATGTGTTTTAAAGACACCTTCAAGTTCAGAGGACGTTGCATAATTTGGACTAAATATTTCTGACCATTTTCAACATGTGTAAAGTAGCTTTGGCAAAATATAAGCTATGGCTGCTGTATCATCCCAATCACCAGAAAAAGTTACAAAGTCCTCGAAGGTATATTTTCATAGTCCCACAAAAAATGCCACCCACCACACAATGAACAGTGTGAGTTGCTGGAACAGCAAGGGTCCTAGGGCAGAGCAGGCCCTGAGGACTTCACGGCCTGCATATTCCAGCTACAACCCAGCTACAACACACAAGGCAGCGCTCTCCACTGTGCTAGCCAGATGATTGCCAAATGTCCCCTGGAGGGCAACCTTGGTGGAGAAATACAGCCCTGATCTGGGAAGACTGTGTGAGAATGGGAATGTTTGGGGAATAAAGAGGTGTCTGTGTTTGCTTGTCTGAAAATGTGTTCCTTGGAACAGAGACATCTTGTGAGATAAGTGGTGGCCCCTTAAATGGGATTCACGCTCAAACACTGTTGGGAAATAGCATACAATTTCCATATATATATATATATATATATATATATATATATATATATATATATATATATATAGTAAAGGCTTTGAGAGGTTGTGCAAGAAAACTGCTTGCCTTTGGTGAAATTCAATTACCACAGGACATTTTTATCAAGGGACAGTATTCACTTCCTGAAGGTCACTATTGTGTCGCAGGGCACAGCTTGAAAAGGCAGTGTGTGTAACTGAGACCCAGGGCATGTGAATGAATTAAAGCTAGCGGGTCTGGATTCTGAAGCCAGATCGAAAGGACTTGGTTTCAGCTACAAGCTCTGAATCTCACAGTCAACCATCCCAAAGTCACCAGCAGGCAGCATGATTAAAGCCAGCTTACTTCTTCAGTGGATGTCTACTAAGCAACAGTGGCTTTAGCGGCAGTGAGGTAAATAAATTAAAAGCTGTGGAAACAAGAACCAAGGGCAAACGAGATGGCAGCATTGGGTAAAGGTGGCTACCACTAAGCCTGCGTGTGACCTGAGCTCAGTTCCTAGACGTATGTGGTGAACAGAGAGAGAGAACTGGCTCCTACGAGCTGTCTTCTGACCTCACACAGACTCTGTGGCATGAACGTGTGCACACACACCCACCCCTTCCCCATTCTCTCCACCCCAACACACACACAGGGTACATTTTTTTTTTTTTAAAAAAAAAAGGACCCAAGACATCGCACGGTCAAAGCAACTTTACGGTGGTAGTGGGAGAGAGCTTGGCAAGATGATGCCGTGGTTAAGAGTGCCAGATACTCCCGCCTAGGACCCAAGTTCAGTTCCCAGCACCCACATCCACCTGTGACTCCATTGTTGGGGGGATCTGAAGCCCTCTTCTAGCCTCTGTGGATACTCACATGCATGTATGCATTACTTTCACACATATATACACACATACAGATAAATTACAAAGTATGAAGAGTGGGTAATGATGAGATATGGGCACACGTGAGACCTTCTAGAGACTGACCCAACACAGAGTTTTTCTAGATGGAAAAAAGGATGGGGAAAGGAGACGAGGACCACAACCCTCCGGGCTGGAGTTAAAGGAGCTTCTTCGGCATTTACCAGTCAGGGTACAGTCAGGAAATATTTGGGGTGAACTTTTTTGAGGCAAGCTAGTGGGAGATGAGGGTAGGAAATCCAAGGGAGCAATGAGATTTCTGAGTCAGGAATGGAAATGGAATTGGAAATACACTTGGGGTGTTGTTTTCTTTAAGGTGATTATGTCAGTGGAATTGTGGTAGCCAAAGAGGGAAGGAAAAGGGAAAAGAAGAAGGGAAATGCGGGAATGGTTACTGTGGGAGAGCAGAGGAAGAAAGATAAATGGGAAACAGTAGCAAGGAACACGTACCTTGCTGGATAGGGTGAAGACCCAACAGAAAAGAACATAGCAGAAGCTGAAATTAGAAAGAACATTAAGAAGCTGCTGGTTGCAGCTCTCCTGTTTAATTATTATTGTCAGTTGGACACAATCTTTAGTCACCTAGGAAGAAGAAAACCCAATGAAGGCATTGCCCAAATGAGATCAGCCTGTGGCCATGTCTGTAAGAGAGAGTCTTGAATGGATCAATGAAATGAAGAGCTGATTCCTTGAAGTGATGAGTGTGATCACCAAACATACATATGTAAACCAGCAAATAGAAGGAGAATTTAAATGGAGCCTTCTCATTTATTTCCCGGCTGCCCAGACCCAAATAATCATACAGAAACTGTATTAATTACAACACTGTTTGACCAATGACTCAGGCATATTCTTAGCTAGCTCTTACATCTTAAATTAACCCATCTCTATTAATCTGTGTAGCACCACGAGGCTGTGGCCTACCAGTAAAGTTCCGGCATCCTTCCCCTTTGGCAGCTACCTGGTGTCTGCCTGATTCTGCCTACTCTCTATATATCTCTTTATGACTGTCTATACACTTTCCTCTCTCTCTCTAAAGCCCATATACAATTATCCAACACTGTGACCCTTCCAGAGGTCTTTTTCAACTGAATCTGTCTTATTCCATATCTGTAATCATTTTCTGACCAGGAGAGTTTTCTCAGAGCTTCTTCCATTTTGCATATACAAGGGGTAGTGGCTAATCATGGCTGTCAGCTTGACTACATCTGCAATCCACTAGAACCCAAACCACTGGGCCTGCTTTTGAGGGATTCTTTTGGTTAGATCTTTTGAGGTGGAGAGATTTGCCCTAAATCTGGGCAACAATAAATTTTTTGCTATGTAGGTAATCAGTTTTCTTTCTTTTTTATATTTATTTATTTATTTATTATGTATACAATATTCTGTCCGTGTGTATACCTGCAGGCCAGAAGAGGGCACCAGACCCCATTACAGATGGTTGTGAGCCACCATGTGGTTGCTGGGAATTGAACTCAGGACCTTTGGAAGAGCAGGCAGTGCTCTTAACCTCTGAGCCATCTCTCCAGCCCCCTCAGTTTTCTTTCTTAATAGTTACAGTAAATCATTGGGAAGTTAAATTTAAAAGTTGATAGTATTTATAGATATATTTTAAAAACCAAAACCCTTAGGAATAAATCTAACCAAGCATTATGAAGCGATGTAGAGAGCAACAAACTATTTGGAAACAGTAAAGAAAATTAAAATCCAAGGCTAATACTCAGGGAAAATATCAGTTTCTCCCCAAACTGATCCACAGATTCAATGCAACTCTCAAAATCATCCCTAGCAGGTGCACTGGGCTTTGCTTTCCTTTGCTCACACATGAAAATGACCCTCAGAAAGTTGTCTGTGGGCACAGCCTGAGATGGGGACAATCCTGAGAAAGAGGACAGGAACAGACTACAAGCTGCAGGAACCAGCCATGCCCCTTGGTTAAGGACAGATGCGGTGATGTGGAAGACTGTATGGTAAGAAAGCCAAAAGAAGAAAAACAAACAACCACCCACTTCATCTCCTCTACAAAACTACAAAAGACAAACAACAGCAAATCCCAGACTGGCCATGTTTGCACACCTACAGTATGAGCTACTGTGCAGCCTGAGGTAGGAGAATCATTAGAGTCTAGAAGTTAGAGGCCAGCCTGGGCAGTGTAGCAAGACTTTGTCTCAACAACATTTTCTTTTTCAATTCATCCAGGGCCAGAAAGAGGGCTTAGTGGGTAAAGGCTCTTGTGGCCAGGCCTGAAGACCTGGATTGGATCACCAGGGACTCACACGGTAGAAGAGGGGAGCTGACCTCCACAAGTGCACACACTGGTATGCATCTGTACATACGTGTGCACATACAGACTAAATAAATAAATGTAAACTAAAAATCCACATGGATGTGTAAAATCTAAGACATGAAGAGGAAAGTAATCATGTTTTCAAACAGCAACATGGGACAGTGTCTCAGCAATCATGGGGGACATGAGACTATTAAATGAACATGAAAACCATGAGAAAACGTTCATAAATTAGAATCCATTAAAAGGAAGAATGTCTGCTCACTGGAAGAAGCCATTGTAAGAGTGGAGCGGCAGCCAGGATGACAGAAGAGACTATAGTAGCTCATGGTTCTGACAAAGGACTCATTCACAGAGAGGAGAGAGCCTTTAATTCGCCAAGAAAAAAAAACGGGGAACACTATTGAAAAAAAAACTTAGCATGCACACCACCAGAGAATATACAAACAGCCAACATGTATCTGAAACAGGGTCAGCTCCATCACTAGTTAAGTCAGAAGCATGCAAATTTCAATCACACTCTAACGCAAAATGCCCAGCCCTAGAAGACGAGTGGAGGAGTAACTAGGAGTCCCATATAGCTTGGGCAGCCGTGCGAACCCTATAGCCTACATATTCATCCTTACACCTCAGTGATTACATTCCAAGATACACTCTGTAGAAAAGTTTATGTGAACAGTAAAATGATGTGTAGATTAGTGAGATGCTTGCTGCCAGACCTGACACCTCAAGTCAGAGCCTCAGGATCCACATGGAAGGAGAGAAAACCCACTCAAGAGGGTTGTGCCCTGACTTTCTTTACATGGGCGCAATGTCATGCACATGCACTTGAACGTACACACACATACACACAATGCACACATGCATGCATGCATGCACACGTGTGCACACACACACACAATTGGAATATTATTCACCTTTTAAAAAAAGGGAAGAATTCCTGGTACTACAACATGGATAAACCCGAGGAAATTTTGCTAACTAAAAGATTCAATCTCCAAATATACAAATGCCGCCTGGTTTTTTTCTTAGGCTCAATGCCAGAGGAGTCAAACTGAGCCAGAAGGTGGGATCGTGCTTGCCAGGGATGGAGGGAAGAGCCTGGGCAGTTACAAGTCAGTGGGTTTATTGTTTTAGTTTGGCAAGGTGGAAAACAAGCTCAAGGATTGGTTTCACAATAACATGAGCGTATCCCCTTGACTTAGCTGCATTTACACAGGGCAATGTGAGTGGTACCCAGTGCTGAACTATGTGTCATAAAAGGGTAAGGTCTGAGGGTACAGCTCATGGTACTTCATTTGCCTCACAGACCCAAGGCCCTGCATCACTCCCAATACTGCCAAAATAATAAGTGGAAATAAAAATGTATGTTTGTTTTTTTTTAAATTAAAATCCTTTCACAAGTGAGACATGAAATAATACCCTTTCAGAAAAGAGATGGCCAATGAATACAAGAACCGTGCCCACTGTCCCAAGTCACCAAAAAACCACAGATAAAGGTTCCCATGTATACGGGTTCATCAGATTGGCAAAGTTTAAAAAGAATCTCCCAGCCCAGTGTTGGCAAGTGTTTGGGGAAGTGGACTCTTCCATGTGCTGATGCTCAAGTTTAACTCTTCAGGACAGAGTAAAACACAATATGTGTCGAAATTAAAAATAAAATTTCCCCCGCCTATGTTAGGGTCTCTATTGCTGTGAAGATGGCAACTCTTATAAGGAAAACACTTAATTGGGACAGCGGCTTACAGTTTCAGAGGTTCAGTCCATTATCATGGTGGGGAGCGTGGCAGCATGAAGGCAAATGTGATGCTGGCTACATCTTGATCAGAAGGCTGCACAGGAAGGGGGACTCTGTGTCGCACTGAGGGAGGCTTGAGCGTATACGACCTCAAAGCCATCCTCCACAGGGACACATCTCGTAATAGTGCCACTCCCTTTGGGGACCATTTTCTTTCAAACCGCCACACCTTCTAACCCAACAGTCTACGTTCTAAGAATCTATCTTCAAGTAGATAATCGGCCACATACCCAAAAGATATTGTCAGGGTTGGAATGTGAACTGTCCCCACAAGGCCATGTGTCAAGGGTTTGGACTCCAGTGGGTGGTACTGGAGATAATAGAAAATTAGGGACCTCACTAGGGGAGGCAGGTCACTGGGGATCTGCCTCTGACCATTACAGCTGTCTCTTCCTCTGGTCAGCACCTCTCACCACCATGATGCTCTGAATCTCACAGTCCCAGAACCTACAGAGTCAGAGGTTATGGGCTGAAATCTTTGAAACCAAGAGCTAAACGGACTCCTTTTTTTCCTTATGTTGTTCTCAGGTCTTTTTGTCCCAGCTCTGAACCTATGCCATGGAGTTTAGTGAAAGAGCAGAAATAATGCCTAATTTATATCAAATGGGAACTGGCTAATAAATAATATTCAAGGTGAGCATGATATTTAGTGGTAGAACACATGCTTAAAATCCTGGGTTCCATCCCCTATACCACACCCCCAACAAATAAACAAAAAAGTATGCACACATATCAGCTTGTATGCATATATATATATATATATATATATATATATATGCACTCATATATGATATGATACCAAACAGTGGACACACTATTTTCCATTCTCACATAGAAACTGGGTTTGCAATGCTCACACATCTTTGCTAACAGTACTTAATTTAGGAGGCTTGGGGGTGGGTATTTTTGGTTTGGTTGGTTTTAGTTCTTTGGTTGTTGTTTTTGTTTGTTTGTTTTATGGTATTCTTTTACATGGTTTTGTTTGAGACAGGGTGTCACCCAGGCTGACTCCTAAAAATATAGATTTTTTTTTCATATTCCCTCAGTGTTAATCTGTTTAGGTCACACACATTCATTGCTTTGGGTTGAAATGTGTGCTCAAAGTTCAACCCTTGGAGTCTCAAGTTCCACTGCCTCAGAACATGACCCCAGGAGACAGGGTCTTTAGAGCTGGCTAAATGAAGTCATTAGGTTGTTGCTGACCCAATATGAGTGTCTTTGTAAGATGAGGAAATTAGAAGAGACAAGTATCAAGGGCCTGCCTTGTGGAGACACAGGGAGGACGCCCCTTTGCAAGTTGCAGAGCCCTCAGGAGAAGCCAACCCTGCCCACATGCAGATCTTAGAGGTCAATGGTCCCCCACACCAGCTCTCAGCTGTGCAACTGTGCTCTGGTGGCCTAGCAAACAAACACACAGGTATCTGGGGAAACAGCCACTAAATGTCAACAGCAGCTATCTGGGGGGGGGGGTAGGGCTCAAATTTCTTTTTAATGTGTTTTCCAGTGTTTACATTGTTTTTAGAGCAACAGCATATCATTTTCAGGATGATATGGAAACCTAGTGTTAGCCTCTTTTGAAAAGAAATGGGCAAGGAATGGTAACCCTGCCTGCTTTAGTTACAGCAGACTTCACACGGGGCAGCACCCCAACCTCCCATTCAAAGAGCAAGTCAGACAAAAGACTGCAGGGAAGCAGATTCCTCGGGGTTCACAGTGACTTTTGGCTGAATTTTAAGTGGGACCCTATGGGCCTGGGGATTGGCGCAGTGGCTCAACTCTTCCCTGACATGTGTGAGGGTCCAGGTTGAGTCCTCACAGGGGATATCACAGTGCCGGGAAAACCTGCACCTGGAGATGCTTCCCTTGAGTCCTCACAGGGGATATCATCACAGTGGCAGGGAAAACCCTTCACCTGCGGATGCTTTCCTTGGATCGTGAGATGCCTGTCCTCCCCAGGTGCTGGGCTATCTTTCTCTGCCCTCTGGGAAAGCAGAAGAGCAAGAATGCCTATAAGGCCTCTGTGTTTGGAGGAACAGGGGGCCTTTCTATAGGCCTTCACTAAGAATTTTAGGAAAAGGAGTCCTAGAGGCTCATGGGAAACAAGAGGGGACAAGTTGATCTGGATTTTAGAGGAGACGTGGTAGTTCATCAAGGAAAAATAGAGACTTTGCAGTCATCAGGGTACTCGTGTGTGTGTGTGTGTGTGTGTGTGTGTGTGTGTGTTGGATCAGATGTATATAGAGATAGACATGTACATATCTAGTAGAATGTGAACATTTATAAATATATTTCTTAATAGCTTAGTTGATGGAGGAGGATCATGTCCAAAACCTTCAGGGTGGGTGGGAACTGGATACCCTGGGAAGAGTTGCAGTCAGAATCCTGTTGTATAGCAATTTCCTTCCAATTAAAACTTCCCATTCAGAAGGGAGGCTCCTTCATATTCAGGAAGTTAACAAAACTTACAAGGCTGAGGAAGTGAACAACTCACAAGTCTCAGAAAGTACCTGAAACTTAAAAGATTCACGAGGTTATATAAGCAGTCGCTGTTGGGGAGAAGTTAGGTAGGGAGCTCCAAAGCTATGTTGTGTGTTGTGATGAGCTTTTCAGAGCTGCAGCTGCCTCTGGTAAGCAGCCCCTTATTTATATCCTTCTGTAAGTAACCCTGACAAACTCAGTGGCTCTCCAAGTTGACCTTCAGTAGAATCATTATGTTGGTCTGTTGTCAATGCCCTATTTAGGGTGAATAGACACTTGTTAATCTTTCCCCAGGAAAAGCCACACAACTCCAAATTCAGGCAGCATTCTTCTTTAGATGTTTTTTCTCCTAAGGCCTTCAGCTGGTTAGAAGAGGCCCATCCATGCTACAAACAATAAACATATGTTTACACCAAGTCCAACAATTTAAATGTGAGTATCATCCCGAGAAAAATGAAATAAAACAGCCCAAATTCATCTTTATAGACACATCTAGAATAAGCATAAACCAAACACCTGGATACCTTGGTCAAGATGACATGCAAAATGAGTCACCCCACACACAGAGGTTTGGA
The DNA here is from genome assembly GCF_903992535.2 of Arvicola amphibius. Lineage (NCBI taxonomy): Eukaryota > Metazoa > Chordata > Mammalia > Rodentia > Cricetidae > Arvicola > Arvicola amphibius. Next base: position 2,402,380 of record NC_052057.2, on the reverse strand, counting down.
ATGTCTGGTGGGTGCATCGTCTCTCACCACACTGCTTCTCACCGTGCTTAAAACCCTACAGAAGGAGCCATAGTGTTGCGAGTCATCAGTAGCTGGAAGGAGATGGGCAAGAGGAGGGAGGAGGTATTCAGGACCTGTGCTCCCTACACACTGCTTCCAGGAACCACAGAACTCCTGCCCAGAAAGTGCTGATGCTGCCATTCACATGAGACCTTGAATAATCAGAATATTTTCTTATAAGTAGTTCCTACCAGTGTAGACATCTCCATCAATGCATAGGACTTTTTTTCCAGAAGAAAATAAAAGGTAGAATTCCTAACTTTAGATGGCTCCAGTTTAAGAACTGGCAGTGACCATTGGTCTGAATTCTTCTGGGTGAGGAACCAAGCTCTGCCTGTTAGCTATTCTCTTCTGACCCACAGCACAGGCCCTTCCTTGGAGAGCAGCACCTACCAGTCCCAGTTAGCACCATAATCACACGGTTCTGCCCATGCCAACTCCCAACTTGCACAAGGAACCTCCAGCTAATCTGGAAGTTTGGTGGCTAGCCAAGGGGAAGGGTTACATAAGTCTGAAAGTTTAAGCTTGAGAAAATGCACACATGCATATAAACAAGAGCCCTGGTAGAGCTGAAAGCCGCTGAGCGGGGTTCAGTTTCCCCATCTCAGCGCCCTGGAAAGCAGGGAGGTGCATTAATAATTAGAGTCCCATCCAAATTGCCGTGTCATCTGCCTAAGTAGCAAGTACCTACTGCCACGAGGGGTTTTCTGGGTCACCCCTGCATGCAAGTGAACGAACGGATCAATGCCTTCCTTGGTCATCTTTGTGTGTCTTTCTCATGGCCCGGGTCTCTACTGAAAACACGTTTGTCTTAGAAGTCCAGGTTGGGGGTTCTGCTGGGCATCAGCAATACCCTCCCCAGGCTGCATAGGCCCAAAGCAGCTGCCCTGTCAGGAGAAGCCGAGGGATGGACCAAGGCCCCAGTTACAGGGCTCAGCCTCCAGAAGTCAGTCCCGACTGAGGGCAGTCACTACCTCGGTTTCCCTACCTCCACTGCAGAAAACTTAGCGGAGCTCTTGGTTGCGTGGGTCAGGGACAGGTGGGGCTTTCCTAGACGGGTGCAGAGAGCAGGCAACCAGTTGCTCTCACAGCCGAGGAAGCCAGAAAAAGCGGCCCGGCAGTAATCCCTGTGAGAACCTGCTTCAGGAAGAGCAGGGCAGGAGGCCAGCTGCGGAGCTAGGCTGCCCACAGGAGACCCGATGCCACTGTAGGCCTGGGGCAGAGGGTCATGAGACAGCTGGGAACACACACACACACACACACACACACACACAGACACAAGACCCAGAAAAATCTGGGCAGTTCTGCTTCTCCAGCTTCTGGGAGGAGGGGCAGCTGATTTAGTTCAGTGCTGATTGGTGCATTTTGCTTTGGAAGGATTTGAGGCACAGGACTGTATGGTGAGGTGTTCTAGGAGCTACAGCAGCCCTCTTTGTTCTCAGGGGCGTGGTCCCAGCAGACAGCTAGAACCACAGGGGTACCAACCCTGCATATGCTATTTCCCCATGTAAGTACATATTGGGGTACAGTAACAATAACCGATAAAGTCAAACGGTGGTGACAATTGTCATGCTTAATCAGATGTCAATTTGGTGCATCCTAGAATCACCAGGAGGAGGCTCAGGAAGGGATTGTCTGCACTGGGTCATGTTGGGCGTTGTCTGCACAGGGCTGTCTTAATTAATTGATGTGGGAAGAGACCAGGGTGGGTGGTACCGTTTCCTAGGCAGGGGTCTGGAACTCTGTAAGAGTGGAGAAGCAGATGAGGGGGGATGCATTTCTTCCGCTCCTGACCATGGACATTATATGACTGTTTGCAGTTTTTGGCTTGACTTTCCCATAATGACAGGCTGGGACCTGGAATTGTGAGCTATGAAATAAACCTCTTTCTCCCCGGAGCTGCTTTTATGCAGGATATTTTCTTACGAAAGAAATGAAACTAAGGAAATAATATAACAATAGTTATATGGTCGGTCTCTCTCTCTCTCTCTCTCTCTCTCTCTCTCTCTCTCAATAAATTATTATGATTCTGGACTTGGTAGCAAATGTCTTTAATCCCAGCACTTAGGAGGCCGAGGCAGGAGGATCTATGGATTCAAAGCCAGCTTGACCTACATTACAAGGTCCAGGCCAGCCAGAGCCACACAGTGAAACCTGTCTAAAATCGTTTGTTAGTTTAGAGTCTCATTGTTTTAGTACTTTCACTTCCTTTAGCAGATCGGAGGCACTGCACCATTGGTTGTGCAGTTTGGGTCATGACGAGGTAAGCTGAGGATGCCCTGAGCACAGGTACCCAGAGACCGGACCGTCTGGCTGATGGAGGTGTCTGCAAAGTGGCTCTCAGGCAGACAGCGCTTGCAGTGTGCACACTACCAATGGAGCATTCACATCCTACGTGGTACAGTAGGTGGGTACCAAATGCAATTTGAAATGTATGGGTATTCTGTTTCTGTACCATTTAATATTTATTTTTAATAACCATTTAACGTTTTCATGCCACAGTTGAACATGGCAGAAAATGAAAACCCAAAATTCAAAGAAAAAAAAAATAACCCTGGGAATGGACTTTGGCCAGTTTTTTGTTTGTTTTTTCTTATGAGTTCTTGACCTCTGTCTTATTTCATACTATGGATTCCTAATTTTCCTTTCCTTTAGTCATTCAACAAACGCTCAGTTATGGTTTTAATCTGAAGCGGTCCTCACAGGCTCCTATACTTGAGTCTGGTCCCTATCTACTGGTGCTGTTTTGGGAAGTTGAGGTTCCTGGCTGGTGGAGGTGGGTCACAGGGGAAGGACCATGTGACTGCGTGCCTGGTCCCATCTTCCTGTTCCTGGGTCAGTGCCATGTAAGTAGTTCTGCTCCAATGTAATATGAAGGGCTGGCTTGTTGGGGTTTCTGTCCCGCCCAGTACCCCACAGCCGGCAAGCCCCAAAGAAAATCACACAGAGCACTCCATAAGATTATAAACTGATTGGCCCATTAGCTTAGTCTTCTTATTAGCTCTTATAACTTATTTTAGCCCATTATTTTTATCTATGTTAGCCACACGGCTCAGTACCTTTCACAGCTGGGCAGGTTACGTCTTGCTTCTCGGTAGTCTGGGCAGGAGTGCGGAGGGAGCTTCCTGCTTCCCAGAATACTCCTGTTCTCTTTGCTCCACCTCTACTTCCTGTCTGGTTTTCCTGCCTATACTTCCTGCCTGGCCAATCAGCATTTATTTAAAATATGATTGACAGAATACAGACAATTCTCCTGCACCACTCCAAGCTCCGGCAACCATGATGGATGGAACCAGGACGTCAGCCAAAACAAATCTTTCTCTCTTAAACTGCTCTGTCCAGTGTTTGGTCTCAGAGAAGGAAAAGTAACCAATGAATAAACACCTACTGTGTGTTGGATAAAGACTTTGTCGAAATGAGATGTTTACTTGTATGTATAAAGATTTTTAATAATTCAGAAATGAGCAACATAAAAGTATTGTGCTTCATATATATCTCCAAAGTAGCTAACCCTGACAGTGATCATAGCTCAGCTACAGGCATCCACCCGTGCCGCAGGATCACAGATCACAGCCTGACTGCTGCTTCCTAGACTCCTTCCTTGGGGTTCCCATGCCATCACCTCCTTACACCAGGACTGGGCTTCCAGCACATGGACGTACCTTGTCCAAACATGAAGCTCACAGCAGACTTACCTCACACACACAATGTGTCTGTGTGTTGCTGCAGGATAGAGACTGGTTCTATACATCCAGACAGGAGTGGGGTGGCTATCACACACACACACACACACACACACACACACACACACATACACGCACGCATACACGCACGGGCACACACATATGTGCACACACACACACACATCACTCAAGCTCCCTGCAGATGTCTCTAGCCCTTCCCCTCACAGAAGAGAAACTTGCTTTTGCCATCCCTGCCCTTCCTCGGGGTGCTGTGGCAATCCTTCTGTTATCCTTCCCTTTCTAAATAGAATCCTGTTCTAAAGGCCAGAGGGGAGTTCACTAAGTAAAGAAAGCCTATGGTCTATCCTAGAGTCAACAGGACAACATAATCACTCACTCTGGTATTTTGGTTAGGCACAGCCTTTTCTGTGTGGCTAAGGTTTGCTTCGGTTTCAAGAGCACCTAAGCATGGCTAAGGATGGGTGTGACTGCCGGGAGGCTAAGAGGTGGTGACAGCTCCATCCAGACCATTGATTCCTGCCTTCTGCCAGGGCCCATCCTGCAGGATCTGTCGGCACCAGGATTCAATCTCTCCTCCCTCCCTGGAGGGCAGCCTCTGTGGGCTCATGAGCCAACCCAGTGGGCTCCTCCTCAGGGTCTGTGGTTTCCTAGGCTCTGGGCCCAGAATCTCTTCTTTCTGAACTCTGGGGCTCGTCCTCTCTCAGGAGGAGCCTGATTCCAATCCCAAAGGCAGAAGAGTCCTGACTATGTGTATAATTCTGGCGTGGAGGGAAGGGTAGGAGGGGACGTCCTAGCTGTCAGGGTTAGCACACAGAAGCAGGGCACCCAGCTACCTTAGCCTCTCAAATGTCTCACACAGCCTTTAAAAACCATCCTGACTGCTTTCAATTAGGTCTCATTATACATTTATTTTGTGTGTGTGTGTGTGTGTGTGTGTGTGTGTGCCCATGCACGTGTGTGTCACAACACCGGTGCAGAGATCAGAAGACAACTTAGAGGAGTTGATTCTCTCCCTCCACCATGTGGTTCCTGGGATCAAATTTAAGTTGTCAGGCTTGGCGACAAGCAGCTTTACCTGCTGTGCCATCTCACTGGTCCACTTTAAAGACTTTTAAGTGTACAGGTATGGAGACTTCCATTAACATATTAATTAACAGTAATTAATATTTAACATAAGTATATCCTAAATAGTCGAGACATAAATATGTTAAAAACAATAACTATTTGTGTATCTGAAATTCAGATGTAATTGGATGTGTGTGTTTTATCTGGCAACCTACTGCATTTTTCCTGGTTTATTACATTTCTTTCTCTGTTTATTTATGTTACCAGTTCCTTGTTTTCTTCAAAGAGAAAAACAAAGTCCTTGGGGAACTGAGGCTGCCCTGTGCTACAGCCTTCTGGGAGGGGCGCTAGCAACTGGGACACATAAACCAGAAGCTTCGGAGGCAACGCTGAGCCGTCAAGATGCTGGGTGAGATCCCGAGCAGGAGGCAGAGTGGCCTGACAGTGCCTTCTCTGTGGTGTCTCCTCCCCAGGTCGCCTGTCCTCTTCTGAGTCATTAGCCCAGCCCAGGTCCTGCCTCCAGTGCGAGGTGTTAACTGCAGATAAGCTTAACACATGAGCTCTTCTCCCCAGGTCTAAAACGATAAGAGGGTGTAACAGACAGATTATCAGCCATCACTTGTGAGTGGGGTGCCTTGCTCAGTATGGGGACCAAAGAGCCCACAGTGGACACCTCTGCCAAGACTCCACGCCTTGCTGAGAGGAAGAAGGTGCTGGTAAATTTTCTCAACATCTTCTATGTAATGGTAATTTCAGTTCCCTTGGCGGGCGTTTTGTTTAGATAGCTCTAGATTCAGACAGGAGCTACCTAGAAGATAATCCCCAGTTAGAAACATTTCAAGAGTGAAGAATGTCTGTCCCAGCTGCTTCCTATTGACAGGCGGCATGCCGCAGGCCGCTGTGACCAAAAGCAACTGGGGGGGGGGGGGTAGCAGGAAGTGAAGGCAGGAACCTGGAGGCAGGAACTGAAGGCAGGAACCTGGAGGCAGGAACTGAAGGCAGAAATTTGGGGCGGGAAGGGAAGCAGGGACTGTGGAGGAATCCTACTTAGAAGCTTGTTCTCAGCCTCTCTTTCAGCTACCTTGCTTATACTGTCCAAGCCTGTCTGACTAGCAAAGGTACTGCCTAAGTGGGTGGGGCCCTCCTACACCAGGGCCCTGTGGACACGCCCACATCTCTTCAGTTGAGGCTCCCTCTTCCCAGGTGTGTCAAGTTGACAACCAAGATGAGCCATCATAGCCCTGCTCTTGCTCCGTACATAATGTCTTGATTTTCTTTCCTCTTTCCTTATCCAATTCATGTAGAAGCTAAAACCCAGACACAAAATCAGAACACTCGGGTTAATGAAGCCAAATTAAACCAAAAGGATCAAGAGAATCCTAGGGGGGGGGGGGGCGGGAGTTTGGTAAAAACTATCCTGTAGTAAATAGCTCACCAAGCAAGAAAGTAACTACTTTATAATCCCCAGAATGATGTGGATGGACAGGACCGAAGGACAGGCGGGCAGGACAGAAGGACAGGCAGGTGGGCAGGCAGAGAGATAGAGTCTTAGCTCCAGGCTGAGGTCTGCAGTCCAGTGTCTCCCCTGTAATCAGTGTCATTGTGCCTCGTGTGTCCCTGTTAGATTTTCAGTCGGGAAGTAGAGTCCTTGGCCTTGCTTCTTACCACCATTCTGTCCTCTCTTGCAAGCCGAGAAGTCAGCCCCTCAGGGGGACTCGGGATAGGAGCCCAGGCTCACACCTCTGCTCTCCTCTCCTTTGCAGTGGATATTGCTGCTCCTCCAGGGAACTGCTCCAGGCTGCTGGGTCTAAATCATTCTCTGTTTCCATGGCTTCTTCACCACACACACACACACACACACACACACACACACACACACACACACACACCTAAAAATACAAAATAAATAAATATTTTCCTGAGGAAAACATCCAACATGTAGCCCAGAGAAGAGAGAGATAAAAAAAAAAAGCATAAAAGAAAATGCAAGAGACCAGGAATCTACACTAATAGGCTCCAGCAAGCTCCAAGAGGGAGAACAGAAGGGAGAAAGCAGTGGAGTAGCAGAGACTTCAGCACTGAAGGGTCAGTGTGCTTCACCTGGAAGAATCTCTGTGCTGTTAACTGGATCAACAACAAAGATCTCTCATGCAGACATATGATAGTGAAACCTTTAGACAGATGCAAAGAAAAATCTAAAAGCTACCAAAGAATTAAGACAGATAATTAAATAAAGGCAATTATGGGGATAGGTTATGGCTCCCGTAGAGGTCTTGCCTATCAGGCACAAGTCTCTGGTTTCAATGCTAGTACTGCAAAGGAAAAAGTAAACTATCAACTATACTATATTAACATTTTTTAAAGCCTCTTCTTTTCTAAGAGCATTAAGAGCGGAAAGAGGCCTGTCACAGAGGAGAGAGGCCCACACCTGGTGATGGGTTGGTGCCCGGGGTGTGTGGTAAAAGCTGGGAAAAGTAACACAGATAAAACCATCTGTCCTTTTTCAGTGAGTAAAACATCCAAGCAGGCACCTTGCTAAACAAGATCTCCAAGTGGCCAATGGCATATAAAAGTCAATTAACACACTATTCATCAGGAGATACAAATTAAATAACAATGAAATACTATTACACACCCACCAAAATGACTAAAATTAAGAGTAACAAGAGGACGTGTTGACAAGGACAGTTAATAATCCACTCAAATCTTACTTGTGGGAGAGCATAAGTTAGTACAGCATTTTGGAACACTGTTTGGCAATATCTACCATGGCTAACCTTTGTGTGCCCTGGGAGCTGCCAATCATATTGTTGGGTATACAGCCAAGAGCAGTGAATGTCCATGAATCACGTAGGTGAATGTCTGTTAAAAGGTTAATCCCAAACTGCAAACTGCCCAAATGCCTATCAGCAGTAGAATTAAGAATATTCATACACCAGGCTAATACACAGCAATTGAATGTCTATACAACATGAAGACCTGCAGAGACATGTACTAAGTCACACGCATGTGACCGAGTATGTATTACCTGGTTCCACTCATGTGGTTTAAAAAAAAAAAAACAAAATAAAAACCCTGTGTTGATAAAGTTATCCAAGCTGTGTGTGAGGCGATGCTACATTAGCAGAGACGGAGCATGGGGAGGGAGCGTATGGGATTGCTGGAAGGTTTTGTATCTCAACCTGAGAGGTAAGATTGTATACATGGCTCATGCATGTATATGTACATGTGTGTGTTCCCGAATAGATATGAATGTGCTAGAGAAGTGAAGCCTTTCCCTGGAGTCTAGTCCTGAAATCTGTGTTCCTCATTATATATTTTACATGCACCCTCAGAAAAAGTTTAGAACAGGTCTCTGAGACAGGAAATTTAAAAACAAAAATGTTCTTTTGGCTTTTGTTTATGAGTGTGAGTGCCGGCTAGTTTTCTTAAATTTTTTGTTCAACTTGACATTGTGTGCTGGTTAGGATTTTTTGTTTGTTTGTTTGTTTATCAATTTGACACAAGCTGGAATCGTGGGAAGAGGGAGCTTCAGCTGAGAAAATGCCTCCGTTGGATTGGCCTGTAGGTGTCCTGATTAACGATTGATATGGGGGTGCTCCACAGGACCCCAGTAACAGACACTGTTGCTCTGGACAGCTGGCCCTGGGTTATGTGAGACAGCCATGAGGAACAAGCCACTGGCAGCACCCTCCATGGCCTCTGCATCAGTTCCTGCTTCCAGCTTCCTGCCCTGATTTGCCTGGATGATGAACCGTGATGTGGAAGTATAAGCCAAACAAACCTTTCCCTCCGCAAGCTGCTTTTGGTCAGAATGTTTTATCCCAGCAATAAAAAGCGTACTAGGGCAGTTTGTTTACCTGTTTGCTAGATATGGTCTCACTGTGTAGCTCTGGCTGGCCTAGAACTTACTGTATAGACCAGTCTATCCTGGAACTCACAGAGATACGTGCCTCTGTCTCCTGAGTGCTGGGATTAAAGAAACGCACCACAGTACCCGCGTGGCATGGGGGGAGGGAATAAAAGAAGAAATGAATTATTTGAGCTAGGACTGTGTCTCAGTCCTGTCAATATATGGGAGAGTTTAGAAGGCAGAATGGAGAAATTTTCTGGGGAAATGTGGGGCAGGGAGAGCTCAGGAAATGCAGCTTTATGTATGTAACAACTCATCTCGGGCAGTTGTCGACACAGGTAAGTTCCACAGTTTGCAGATGTTGCCTGTGAGCTGCCCTGCAGCAACAAACAAGAGTGTTTCCAAGGTGAACTTCCAGCGCAGCGAGGGTGGGGCCAAAGACACGCCGGATTTCATGGGATTTTGAACTGGGGTGGGGGCACATAGGGGGTCAGATGATAGTCTTCATCCTTTGAAATCGGGGTGCTTCCTGGTTGCTGGAGCTGAGGGGCTGGTCAGAGGCATCAGCGGGCATTCTGAGGGAGCCTGGGGGAGAGCAAGGCACTGTGTAGCAATGGTGCCAGCTAGGGTGTTGAGCATATCAGCAAGGGGGACAGGATGTGATAGCCTGTGCAGCCAGTGGACCTGAGGCAGGGCTCTCCCCTGGACACTGCCATAGGAAGTCCTCAGAGCATCCTGGTGGGATGGGGCTGTGAGTCATCACCCTGGTCACATAATCATAGTTATCAATAGCTAACTGTAACAGGGTTTGACACACCTTTCCCATTGAATGTGCAATAGTCCTCCCTACAAGAGACAGTTCTATTATTATCCTCCTAACGCAGAAGAGGAAACACAGACTTTAAGAAGTGAAGCAGTTTGTTCTAGGTCAAGGCATCCAGGAATATCAGAACTGCCTGCTAATTGTAACTCTGATTCACCCCAATCCACTCCCAGGAGTTGGTCCAGTGCTTGGGAGGTGTGGTTCCTGGGGCGGCTGCAGGGTCAGGATCCCAGGACTGAGCAAGGGCACTGACTCTGGTAGAGGTGAGGACAAGTTCCTCTGCTTTATTGTAAGTGTGTGTTAGCTTTCTGCTACTGTAACAAAGTACCCCAGGCAATCAAGGAGAAAAGTCTGGTCCGGTGCCTCCTGACCCACATACACACAGGTCAGAAAATGTAGAGACAATTAAGAATAGAGATTCTACTACACAGTTCAATTTTTTTTTTAAAAAAAAAATCTATTGTTTTAGTTTTAGGTTCACAGCAAAACAGAGAGGAGGCGAACGCCCCATGTTTCTCCTGCTCCCACAAACATCAACATCCCCTCCGGCACAGTGCGTTTATTACACTTGAGGGGCGGAGGCTGACACGCTGTTACTGCTCAGAGCCCACAGTTTAAGGCTCACTTCTGGTGTGGAGGTTTGCACAAACGTGTCCTCCGTGGTCACGGCTATTGCCACATTTTGACAATTGAGAAGAAAGCCCTATAAGCATGACATTCAGGTTGCTGTGTGCATTGGAGTTTTCAGTTACTTTGGGTAAAAACCAAAGCATGTGATTTCCAGGTCATAGAAGAGCACGCCTAATTTTTATTTTTCTGAGCACTTGTCAAACTGTCTTCCGAAGCCGTCCTGCCGTCCGCGTTCCTCCTCAGCCTGTGGACCCTTTCGTGTACTTGCTGAGGCCTGTACGTGTTTATTGAAATAATGGTGTTTAGCCGGGCATGGTGGTGCACGCCTGTAATCACAGCACTGGGGTGAGAACTGGGGGCGGAGGCAAGAGGATCAGTTAAGGACAGCCTCAGCTACGAAGCAAGCTTGAGGACAGCCTGGGCTACGTGAAACTGACTCACAGAAAACAGCAGCAGCAAACCCTTTTCTGCATCCCTACAGCCATGAGTGATAAATCTGTTACTCTACATCCTTGCCAGCATCTGTTGCCGTCAGTGCTCTGGATGCTGGCTGTACTCACTGACACGCAAGGGTATTTTTGTTTCCCTGGTGACATGTGATGTGGAGCCTGTTTTCATTTGCTTACCTGCCATCCGAATGTCTTCTTGGGGGAGGTGTCTGCTCAAGTCCTTGTTCCTTTTTTAATTGGGCTGTTTGTTTTCTTACTGTTCAGCTTTGCGAGTTCTTCGTGTACCTTGGACACTGGCCCTTTATTGCCTTGTCTTTTGCGAACGTTTCTCCCAGTTGTGGTTTGACGTTTTAGCTTCCTTGGATACAGCTTGCTAATGTGTGATTCTGACAGCAGATGCATCTTTAACCTCTTGTTAAAGTGGAGGCAAGAAAAGAGGAAACTCTTAGGGATTCAACTCATTGGGTTTTTGTTTGTTTGTTTTGTGCTTTTGTAATTACACACCACCTACTAGAAAGTAATTCAGAGCTATGAAGGTGCTCCCCTGGGATCAGAGGAACCCAAGAAGAAAAGCCAGCAGACTCCAAAGCCCCCTTTCTTCTTTCTCCAAGCCCCTGCCTCCCATCTAAATCTCACCATTCCTGGGCACAGTCCCATCCCCACCATGGACAGAAATGAACGACAAGAGAAAATTGAATGTAAGGCACCTCGTGGACTGGGGAAAGGTGGGCTTGTTGCCTGTTATTTTGTTTTTTATAAAAAATGTGAATTTCTGTCACGTTTCTAACCATGTGGCATCTGACAGGCAATGCTCACACAAGCAGACACGGGAGTCAAAGCCTCAGAATTCAAACCTGAACTTGGCTGCGCAGACCTGGACAGTCCCGTCACCTCTCTACGCCTGTATTTCCTTATCGCTAGTCCAAGGTTGACCAATGTGGACCGACACATTCAGAACTCAGCACCCAGCCTGGTCCACGGTGGGCGTCAGCTTCAGGCGACGCTAGCCTAGCAGGAAAGAGGAGGCTTTCTTGATAGCTGAGCCGGTCATCTTGAATAGTTTCTCGGCTTTGGCCAGAAAGCTCTGTAGAGCGTGATGCCCCGACCGCAAGCCTGCTTCAGCACTTAAGAACCACTGGGGTGCCACCCAGGCTGCAGCCTTTTAATTGCTTTTCCTTCTGATTCCGGATTGGGGGCCAAGAGAAGGAGCCTGCCCAAGAAACTGAAGGAGTTACTGCCCAGGGCACCTTTCCATTCATCCACCTCCAGAGACCTTCAGAAACCAATTGTAGAGGCCACAGGGAGACACAACATTTAGCCCAGAGGTACCAGGCCCAAATCCAAGCATCGCTGGCTTCAGAGGCACTCGGCGGGGGTCTATGTCATCTGCGCATGTGTACTCAGTGGGTCTATGCCATCTGCGCATGTGCACTCAGAGGGTCTATGCCGTCTGCGCATCTGCACTCAGAGGGTCTATGCCGTCTGCGCGTCTGTACTCCGAGGGTCTATGCTGTCTGCGCATCTGCACTCAGCGGGTCCATGTTATCCCTTCTGGACCCTTTTTTGGGAGCCTTTTCCCTTGTGGCCAGGTCTCGGGAGTTCTGTGTCAGCCACAGCACCTGGTTCTACGGGGAGTGGCAAGCAGACTTGGTCAGGGATGCCTTCCTGTGCTTGGGTTTCTGTTTAAAAATTATTCTTTGGCTTCCATTAATAGCCCCAGGGAAACACCGAGTATGTCCAGGTGCAATCTGCCTCCCCTCAGGAAACAGACAGAGAGGTCAACAGACTCAGCATCCGCTGGTCCCCAAAGGCCAATCACACAGCTGACACTATTAAAAAGAGAAAAAAAATCAGACTGCAAAGAAATTCAAGGGATTTTCCAGAGGCCTCCAGCACCGTGCCCTCCCACCCAGCTGATGGCAGACTTTTTCACACTGACCCCCACACATCTATTGGGAATTTATGGGCATGGAATTTGGGTGGCCATCCCTCAGCAATGTAGCAGAGATTAGCCACTGGAAAACGGACAGGAGCAGAAAAAGAGAACATCCTAAAAAAATATAAAGAAGAGCACTTTGGCCACTAGGATAAATCTGTGAAAGAAAACATGGAAAATTAAATAAAGGAGGAAATACCGGAGAACGACAAAGTATAAACACAAACGGAGGCCGCTGGAATGATTGCTTTTTTTTTATTCCAGGGAATTAGAACAATGGGTGACATTTTTCTGTTTAACACTTACTTATAAAACATAGATTTTTAATAGACTTCTTTCTTCCTTTCTCTCCCCTCTCCCTCTCCCTCCCTCTCCCCCCCCCCCTCTCCCTCCCTCCCTCTCTCTCTCTCTCTCCCCCTCTCCCTCTCTCTCTCTCTCTTTCTTTCTTAGTGGGGAATCAAGAGTGCCATGGCCCATGTGCGGGCAATTTTGTGGGACCAATATTCTCCCACCCACCTTTATGAGGGTTCTGGGAACTGAAGTTAGCTCTCTCTGATCTTGTGATAAGTGCCTTTGCCCGCTGAGCCATATTGCCAAACCCTGAACACTGATGTCTCTAAAACAACAACAACGTTTTTATGTCACATAAATATGACTGCAGGAGAGTTATGAGTTTTCCAGCCACCTGGGACACCAGCATCTCAGCCACAGTAATTTTACCGGCAGGTGCCGACGCTCACCTAATCCAGGGGCAGGAGTGCTCCTGAAGACACTGGCTGCTGTTACCAGAGCCTAGACATGCCAAGTATCTATCAACATGAGGCGTGGTGGTACCCAGAGGACTAAAGAGCAATTAAAGTGAGCTGGGCTGTATGAACAGTCAATGAGCCTCAGAGCATAACACTGAAAGACCTCAGCTACAAAAAACAAAGGAAGGAAACACAGCTTCATACCACTAACACAAAGACTCCAGAAAAGGCAGACACAAAGCAAAATGGAGAATAATTCATATTACCTGTGGGAGGAGGGAGGAGAGAAGCCACCTGGATATGACTCGGGCAAACAGTCGGGAACATTCTATACACTGGCTACAGTGTGTTGGTCTTATTCTTGTTTTAAACGGTACGTATGCACCACGTAGCCGTATTCTGTATGTGGTGCATTTTATAGCAATACAAAGTATGAAATAGGACAAAGCTGTAAAAAAAGAAAGGACTCAAAGAAGGAAGGGTGATACAGTGAGGAAGGGAACGCCCTTGTGCAGAAAGCAGGGAGCAATCTGTGGTCTGAGTGACAGCTTCAGCGTGGTGGCAGCCGGAGGGCCATTGCAGCAGAAGCCATGATCCCTGGGTTCTGTGCTGGGCTTTCTTCTCCCTCCTAGCTGACATTCTCTTTGAGGGACGAACCATCCTCGTGGGTTTGGCAGCCACCGGCATGCCAGTCATGGCCAAAGCTTTGCCTCTGAGCCCTGGTGATCAACTCCTCTACCTCTCTGCTTACTGGGCTGCACTTGGCAGTCCGACCAGACACCAGAAGTCAGCAGACCTGACAGCAAACACTCTCTGGGATCTCCCACCATCCGTGGTCCTACAGCCAACAAGGCCTAGAACGGTGGGTAGAACCCTCATCTCCTTCCAGCTCCTGCCCTTTGTCCCTCACGAGCTTGTTGTCTTTTCTTTCCGTGTGTTCGGTGACTCCCTCAGATAACCAGAACAGAGAGTTAGCTAGACACCTGGTCTGCAGGCTGGATGCACTGGCCTTCCTCCACCAGCTACCAGAACGAGCAGCCTGGGATAGAAATTTGGCCATGTGACGTACCCACTTAAAACCCAAGCATGCTGTAACACTTACACAATGAGCTCATGATTCTTGCCCTTAAGTGCAAAGTTTGACCCTCCATGCAAATCTCTACTTCTCTTTGACTCAAAATTTACACTCCTGCCTTGTAGAACCACATACACACACATATACACTTGCACACTTGCACACGTACCCCTCTACATCAATTTGTTCACACATCCTCCTCTTAAACTGCCCACTTTATTTTTCATGTGCCCTCCCTGACTACCAGCCTGTCTGACTACCAGCCTCCTTGACTTCCATCCTTCTTGACAACCAGCCTCCTTGACAACAAGCCCTCCTTGACTACCAGCCTCCTTGACAGCCAGCCTCCTTGACTACCAGCCTCCTTGACTACTAGCCTCCTTGACAACCGGCCTCCTTGACTACCAGCCTCCTTGACAGCCAGCCTCCTTGACTACCAGCCTCCTTGACTACCAGCCTCCTTGACTCCCAGCCTCCTCGACAACCAGCCTCCTTGACTACCAGCCTGTCTGACTTCCATCCTTCTTGACAACCAGCCTCCTTGACAACAAGCCCTCCTTGACTCCCAGCCTCCTCGACAACCAGCCTCCTTGACTACCAGCCTCCTTGACTACTAGCCTCCTTGACTACCAGCCTCCTTGACTACTAGCCTCCTTGACTACCGGCCTCCTTGACTACTAGCCTCCTTGACTACCGGCCTCCTTGACAACCAGCCCCTGATCTGTTCATCATCACATCAGTAACTCAGAAGAGCAGTTGTTCCGTAGATCAACAGGTATCAGTGAAAGCCGTAACCCTGGCAGTCATTACCAGATCCTCCATTTTCCTAAGCAAAGCCTGAAGTTTCAGTTTTCACAAGAATCTACCATAGTTTTTGCTTGTTTGTTTTGTGGGCTTTGTTATCTGTTAGTTTTGCTTTTGCTTTTGACAGGATCTGGCTAGCCATAACTTACTTTGTAGATCAGACTGGCTTTAAATGAGAGAGATCCGGCCTGTTTCCCAAGTGCTGGAATTAAAGGCGTACACCGCTGTACCCGGCAACTCGCCTTGTTTTAATGTGGTGTTTCCCCACTTTTCAACACTGTTTCAAGTGTTCCACACACACTGTCAAGTCAGAGAAACACATTTGGGGTCTGAATTCAGACTGTGAGCTACATTGCAAGGTTTGGCTGAAGTGTCCACCCTGCTACCCTGGTCTGCTTTATGGCCAGCCAATGTCACAGGCTTTTATTTCATCCAAGAGAAAGTTCACGACTTCACACACATTCAAACAACAGATACAGCAGAGACCAGGCAGTCAGTCTTCAGAAGAAAATAAATATTTCCTAAAGTTTAAGTAATGTTCTACTATTTAGAAATATGCTGAACCCAGCTGTATATGGATGATATGATATCAGTTAGAATTCTCAAGAATGTTTTCAAACCATGTAGATAAAGGAATAATGACTTGATTCACAACCTGAACTCCTGGGAAGTCAGGAATCCAGGAAGTCAAATCATAGTCTGTGTTCTCATAATTCTCTTGGATCTATTCCACTTTTCTCACGTTATGTTTTTAGTGTGTGTGTGGTGTGTGGTGTGTGTGGTGTGTGTGTGTGGTGTATATGTGTATGTGTGTGTGTGTGTGTGGTGTATGTGGTATATGTGTGTGTGGTGTATATGTGTATGTGTGTGTGTGTGGTGTATGTGGTATATGTGTGTGTGTGAGTGTGGTGTATGTGGTATATGTGTGTGTGTGGTGTATATGGTATATGTGTGTGTGGTGTATATGGTATATGTGTGTGTGTGTGGTGTATATGTG
Organism: Arvicola amphibius; assembly: GCF_903992535.2. Taxonomy (NCBI): domain Eukaryota; kingdom Metazoa; phylum Chordata; class Mammalia; order Rodentia; family Cricetidae; genus Arvicola; species Arvicola amphibius. The sequence goes on along the minus strand of NC_052057.2, from coordinate 2,386,235 downwards.
TGTGTGTGTGTGTGGTGTATATGTGTATGTGTGTGTGTGTGTGTTATGTGCCATGATGCATGTACGACTGTCAGAGGATGACTTGTAAACGCCAGCTCTCTATTTCTACAATCTGGGTTCTGGGGATCAAACTCAGGTCATCAGACTTGACAACAAATGTCACTGACCTCCTGGCCAATCTCCTTGACCTTAACATTGCTTTTTAAGGATGGGATTTCTCACTGTTTAGCCCAGGCTGGCCTGTATCTCTTGCACCTCTTGCCTCTCTGTCTCCCAAGTATAGCCCTGGGTTATATTTATCTTTTCAAGTCTCTTTAAAAGGTTGCACCTTGGCAGTGACTTGTCAATACCACAGTATGGGGTTTTGAGTAGGTTCGATGATGTGGTATCTGGGGACCAGAAAGCAGTGCCTGCCATTTAATAAGGAATACAGAAGCATGTGTTGAAGCACCATTTCCTACAGAACCACAGGTAAATAAATCATTTTTGTAGCCTACCTAGCACAGTATATATTTTATAGTGGTTGTAATTCAGAGTGGGGGGGGGAAGGAATGAATGAAATTAACCTGGGCTGGAATCTACTTGCTGAGATTTACACCCCTCTTGGTAGCAGTCATAAACCATGGGAGCAGTAAAATCCTCCCTTCACATATTGCTCAGGGATTCCCAAACACAAATCAAACCTCATTATAGCAAACCCAAGCACTGTATAATTGCCGCTGTTAAGGAGACCACCAGCTGGGGCTTGGAAATGTTTTGTTATGCGGGAGTCTTTATTGTTGCTGGCGCGGTGTTTAGATGTATGTAATTTAACTAAGAGCGTTCTAAAGCATGCCCACACGCCCCAAACCTATGAGAACGGAGAGAAAAACGAGTTAAGGCAGCCATCACATGCCCACAGGTCCCTGTGGATAGCGCCACAGTTCATGTGGCAATTCCTAAGATGTCTCAGGGGACTGGAACGTTTGGCGTCCAGCCTGACTCAATACAGAGAACAATTTCTGGATTTACAAACTGGATTTTTCACATCATTTTTACTTGTGGCTCACCTCAGCTGCCTGGGCTTTGTAGCGGTCAATCCTCGTGACCATCCTGATGGGTGTTAGAGTCACCTAGGAGACCCACCACTGAGTGGCTCTGTCAGTATGCTTTTCCGAATGGCTTACCAGCAGAGATGACCTGCCTTAAATGTGGACAGCACCATCCCCTGGTTGGGCTCCCAGGCTGAACAGGAAGGAGAAAGTAAAACTGACTTTGCACCAACATTCTCCTGTTTCCTTCCTGACACAAGAGACAATGTGATCAGACACCTCCCATCCCCCCTGCCATGCCTTCCCTACTACGGTGAACTGGATCCCTTCAAACCACAAGCCAAAAACCAACCCTTCCTCCCTTTAGGTCAAGTGTCAGGCATGGCTGAAGTCAGACCCCAAGGAAAGAGAGAAGAGGTTTTATGGAATCCAAGAACCTTAGTTTTGACAAATGAAACTAAGCAATGCAGGAGACCCAGAAAAAAGCGGCATTGTACACAGCTGAATTTTCTCATTACAGAATCACAGACACATTCGGGAGAATTCTAGGACAGCCCGAATGTCACGGTCTTCTCTAACTGCAAAGCAAGGCTCACCAGCTGAAAGGTACATAACAAGCAGCCAACCAGAAATCCCCATGACAGCTGTGGGGACACCACAGCGACAACGGGGGCCCTGTCAGTACCTCCGAGGGACTCACAGGTAAACTCACTGCACCTGGCCTCTCTCAGAACGAGCTCAAGAAAATGAAGACACACATACTGGCTGTAATTATAAATGAAAACCGACTCTGATCTCCATTGGAGTTTTGTACAAATTCTAGCTCAGATTTACCAATGTTTCAGAACAATATATAGCCTACCCTGCCTCCCCCACCACCAGGAAATGGTGCGTGCGTGTATGTGTCCGGGTAATCCCGCTACTCAGGTGGCTAAGACAGGAGAATCATGCATTTAAAGCAGCTCGGGCTACACAGGGAATCATGGTCTCGGTACAGCAGGAGAAAAGAACAAAGGGCCCAGCCATCTTCGCTGCTCTGTCTTCCTGATTTGCGCTGCTGACCATTAACTGCCGCAAAGCAAACGGATTGCGAAACCCGCCCTAGGCTCCCTACTTGGACCGGTGTCTGGTCTTGTTTTCCCCTGGCTCATTTATCGCCAGTGATAATAACTTGTGGCAGTGAGCTCTCCCGGGATACTATTCACTGTGGAAGGGGAAGGGAGCTCTAGTCCACGGGTTTGGCTTCTCGGGGAGCCATTGTGCCCCGGTAAGAGAAAAGCTGAATGTGGGGAGCTGAAGCAGCCGTTCACATGGATGGGAAGCGCGTTGGGATTTCTGGCACCCACTCCCCCTTCTGCTTCTCCTCACAACCATTTCAACCATTCACCAATGGGAGAGAATAACGTTTCTTCTCACAGCCCTCGGTCTGTCTGTCCCCTCGTGGGCCTGCGTGCTGGAGGGGCAGGCCTCACATCTTTGGAGAGAAACACTTCAGCATAGGTTGGTGTGGGCCCCGGGGAGGCATCAGAGAGCCAAGGCTTGTTAGAACGCCTCCTGGAGGGCCATGCCTCTACTGCCAATCATTTCCTTCGCCAAGCTCAGGGTATGTTTGGAAAGGATCAGTGCATTGTCCCTGTGCCTGCGGGTCCAGAACTCTAGAGGGATGGATCTAAGCGAACAGACCAGGAACCCCGGGTAGTCCCACACTACTTCGGGGGTCCCACAAGACTGAACGTCAATAGACAAAGGAATTTTGCTGTAACATACATGGAAGTGTCATTTAATTTCAGATTGCAGTTTGGGACTCATCTTGGAAGAGAACCATCCCTTCAACAAAGTTGCCACTTTAAAGGTTTGTTTTTGATTTTGTGTGTGTGTGTGTGTGTGTGTGTGTGTGTGTTACACACACACACATATCTGTGAGTATCTAAAAAGGCTAATAAATAATAAATATTCTTCTATTTTCCAAACTACATATCCACGTGAGGTTGGTTTCTTATTTCTATAAACTTCAACAAAAACTATGTATTGCAAAAGATAGCATATGGGAGCTAGCAAGAGAATTCTACCTCAACCAAGTCGGGCATTAGATCTGAAAGACGTAAAACTCTGTTGGATGTCTCACTTCTTTTTCTTGTCTGGGAAGTTAATTTTATGTGCACGCTATTCGCGTTAGACATGCCGATGTGTGGTATGTCCCTGTCCGATGAGTTAAGTAAACAGTTTTGTCTTTTAGCTTTTGATGTACTAAATATCAGTAGATGTCAAGCAAATGCAAGACTGCTCCTCATTGCCTTCAACAAGAAGCAGGTGACTGTTGTAGCATCCTAGGCAGCTGCGAGACACAGCCCACGAGGCTCCCCCTACTCAGTCTCCTCAGCCACTGTGGAGTCACGAGCATCACCGTTCCCACCACACAGCTCTTTGCTCTCCTTCCTTGCCCCCCGTCTCCAGTTCCCTAGCTCTATAATTTTATCCCCTCTAGGATGTTAGCATGAATAAAACCATACTGTAAGAAACCTCCGTCCCTCAGTGAACTGTCTGCAGATCCACCCAGGGTCTTACATATGGCAGCAACTGCTCTGTAATACCCCATACTATGGTTAGGTCACAGTTTAGATATCCACCAGTTGAGGGACATGTGAGTTGTCACCACGTTTTGGCTAATAAAAGTTACCATACCCATTTTCTTTGTCCTTTTCCTCCCTCCCTCCCTCCTTCCCTTCCTCCCTCCCTCCCTCCCTCCCTTCCTTCCTTACAACCAAAATTTATTGTCTCACATTTATAGAGGCTGGAAGTCCTAGATCATTTGCGGTGTCAACAGAGTGACTTCCCCCCCACACACACACACCAGGTTTTTTGAGGCAGGATTTCATTGTGTAGCCCTGACTGTCCTGGAACTTACTCTGTGGAACAGAGATCCGCCTGCCTTTGCCTCCCTCTTGAGTGCTGAGATTAAAGGCGTGTGCCACTTCTGCCTGGCTCAGAGTGACTTCTAGAGGGGACCCTCCTCCTAGCTTGTGGATTGTCATCTTGTCTCTCTATGTGTCTCATGTGGAAAGAATGGAAAGAGAGCAATGGAATATTAGTTTAAGATGTGTCACATTTGTTTATGCTGTGGAACATTTGTTTAAGGATGCGAAGATGGGCTGCATTCTTTTATGTTGCATTTGTTTAACTCTGTGACGCTGTGTTACTTTGCCTGCCTACAACACCTGATTGGTCTGATAAAGAGCTGAACGGCCAAGGCCGGTGGGCAAGAGGGAGAAACAAGCAGGCCTGGTGGGTGGAGAGAATAAATAGGAGGAGAAATCTAGAGAAGAGGGAATAGCAAGAAAAGGAGGAGAGGAGGATTTCAGCCAGCCACAGAGTAAGAAAGAAAGATATATAGAATAAAGAAAGGCAAAAGGCCCAGCTGCAAAACATAGTTAAAGAGAAATGGGATAATTTATGATAGAAAAACTGGCTAGAAACAAGCCAAGCCAAGGCTGGGTTTCATAAGTAAGAATAAGTCTCTGTGTACTTTTTTGGGAGCTGGGTGGCAGACTCCCAAAGAGAGAAGAAAAAACAAAACAAAAAAACAACAACAAAAGACTAACTACAGAACCAGCTCACTGTGTCCCTTGTTATGGACCAGCAATCCCACAGAGCTTCTGTCTTCACCTAAACCAGATCACCTTCAAAGGCCTTCATTTTAACAACTGAATTGGGGGTGGGATGATTCATTCCATAGCACCCCATGCTTGCTCCTCCTCAATTCTATCCTTGCAGGCAAAATACATTCATCCCACCAGAGACTTATCTCATTCCAGTCTTGACTCTAAAGCTTGAAGTTCAACGTCTTATGTAAGTAAAGTATCATCAGATACGGATGAGGCTCAAGGTATAATTCATCCCCAGGTAAAATTCCTTTCTGGTTGCAAGCTTTTGAAGTAGAAAAGTCACGTTTGCTGGGATGGCCATAGGGCAGACATTCCTCATATTTCTCATTTCAAAGGGGGAAAACTAGAAGGAGGATAAAGGTGACCATTTCTAACCAAGTCCAAAACCAGAAAGTTTGTATATTTAAAGACTGGGTGTCGGGCATGGTGGTAGACACCTGTAATCCCAACACTCAGGAGCAGAGACAGGATGACCATGAGTTCTAATCACACACACACACACACACACACACACACACACACACACACACAAAGGGTCTTGTGTCTTCAAACTTGGGATCTGCAGGGAGCATTGACCCATAGACTAGGGCAGGAATCCCATGACTCTGTCAGGCTGCTGGCTGAGTCATGGCCAAGGCTCTGGTAGAGACTTCTGCTCTGTGGAAGCCAATGCACAAGGAAGACCAGTCTATGGGAGCCAGTCTGTGTGGGGGAGACTTCTGCTTGGTGGGACCAGTGAGAGCCGGTGGGGACCTCAGTCTACAGAAACCAGTGTGTAGGGCGAGCGCTCAGGTCTGTGGACAACAATGTGTTTGATCTCTATTGTTCTCAGGATCACCATTCTTTCTCTTTGGAGAACAATAATGTTTGGAGGATAGTACGTGTTTGTCACTAGATCGTCTTATCCTGCCAACCCCAAGACATCTAATGCCCTTCCTTCATTCTGTCCATGTCTCTGCTCCGTTCATCTCAAGCCAGCAGCATTTCTGCTTAGACAGCCCTGTAGGCTCCCAACGCAAGCAGGCTTCAAGCTCTGGTTCTTTTCCTCCTCTTTTATTCACCTCTCCTTGCATATTTTACCGAGTGAGCCGAGCCACACCTCCAGCACCCTACTCTGAATATGTGGGATTTTACCACCCGTGAGCTCCCCTTTCCACAAACCCCAGAAGTCCGTATCCACTGAATCCATTAACGTTTTGATACACAGGATGCCTTCTCTCCACACCCCTAAATGTGTTCCCTGTTTCCACCTGAGACCCCATCAGAGTGGCCTTCATTGACTCTGCTCCTACCACATCCTTCAAGACTCTCCCAGTGACAACTCAGCATCCAGGTCCCAAGGTGCTATCCCTTGGTAGGTGTTTGCTACAGTAGCGTGTCTCCCACTCTCGTAGCAAAAAACTGCCCTGTCTCATGCTGCTGCCACATCATATCATAAAGTGGCGACTTCAGCAATAGAGATGATGATGATAATGATGATGATGATGGTGGTGGTGGTGGTGGTGGTGGTGATGATGGTGATGATGATATTCTAGAGGCCAGAAGTTAAGATCAACTTGCCAGTAGAAACAGTTTCCAGTGAGGACTCTCCTCTGGGCTTGCAGATGTCATAATCTTCCTGGTTCTCACATAGTAGCCAAGGACGGAAGGAACAGAGGGGTGGGTGAAGGGAGGTGGAGGAGGGAAAGGAGAGAGGTGGAAGGAAGATGAGAAGGAGAAGGGATGAGCTGGAGGGAGGGGAAGAGGGGGAGACTGGGGGGATGTATCCTGTGTCTCCTCTAACAAGGACATTGATTTTCCCAGACTCATGACCCTTCCCCAGACACCGCACTTGGGGTCGATGCCCTCAGCAAACCCTCTGGCCATTATTAGTGGCCAGACATCTCAGTGTATCTCCAGGTAGCAGACCACATACATTTTCCCCAGCTAGAGCAGAATGGCCACAGAAGAAGGACATGGCTGATGGGACCCACCAGATTGGTACTCAATGGAGCAGCACACTCAGCTCCAGAACCACCTCCTGCACAGCCGCCATGACCAGGCTACACAGAGCACCACACTGCCTTACATACGCTGGTAAGAATGTAAGCCTTCATTTCTCCGGAGTACATCCAGGGGTACAGTCGTGGGCCACATGCGGTGTTTAACTTTTGCTTTTGTTGTGGGGCAGGGTCTCATTATTTAGCCCAGGCTGGCCTCAAACTCACAATCCTCCTGCCTCAGCTTCCTGAGTACAGGTGTGTGGCATCAAATATGACTTGCATGTTTCAAGGAACTGTTTTCCAGAGGGGTCATGCCATTTATGTCTTAATTGTGTGAGTGAGAGGGGTCGTTCCATGTGCTCCTGCTCACTCGTGCAGAGAGGTCAGAAAATGTCTGGTGTCCTTGTTTGTCATTCTGCCTCAGAGAGGCAGGGTCTCTCACTGTACCTGGTACTTGCCATTCTTTCTTTTCAGCTCCACTGAGTGGCCAGCAAGCTGGAGTGATCCTTCCGTCTGGGCCTCTCCCTGGCCCCAGTACTGGGGTCCCAGATCTGTGTGGCTGTACCTAGCTTCTTATGTGGGTGCTGGGGATCTGGACTGCTGGGGATCTGGACTGAGGTCCTTATGTTTGTGCAGCGAGCACTCTAACCAGCTGAGCCATCTCCCCAAGCTGGTTACTGTTTTTGGTTTCTACCAGCAATGTACGCATGACCTGGGTCTTCTGCCCTGCACCTCCAGCCACACTTGTTAGGAGGTTTCCTCTTGTCCATGGTGGGATACTGTAGTGATGGCTCATTGTGCACTTGGCTTGCATTTGGCTAATGATAGTGAACATCTTTTGATCTTTGGTAAAATGTCTATGTCCCATTGAGCTGTGTGTTTATTCCTCCACCGATAAAGCAGATGTGGCTTAACATTTCTGTATAGTAATCTAGAGATCAGAAACCTAAATCTTACCATCTTATTCTTCTTTTAAAAATATGTTTTACCTGCTCTGCTTCTTACCCAGAGGGACTCCTGGCTCAGTCTTTGCTGATGTGGCTTTCACGGGGCCATCATTTGGGATGACAGTAGAAAAGCTGTCATTTAAACGTTTCTCTGTCTGGTTAAGATATCTCTTTCTTGGCCTTTGGCTAGAGAGAGGGTCTTCATTAGAGACTTTTTCTTAACCATGGCTGCTGGTGTTTCTGAGTCAATGCTTCCTTCAAAGTTGAGACACGGTGCAAAAAGTAAACCCCCAAATTTACCTTGTTTGTCCTTGGATCTTGAATTGTACTGTTTGAGCTGAGGTTTGAACCCAGGGCATCCCACAAGCTGGCTGTTGTTCTACACTGAGCGGTACCCTAGCCTCTGTTTTCCGTATGGTGCGAGGGCTGCCAGCTGTGCTTAGGAGGAAGGACATGGCCAAGTTTGTCTAATCCATCCCCCAAATACGAAAGACTCCTCAATAATTGAAAACCGTAGAGATCTGAGTTTGAGAACCTCTGTCCCAGAGAAAACAAAATGCATTTGGACCCTTGCTTTGAACTTAGAATCTTGCTGGGAGTGTAAGCTGGTAGACAGTTTTTAAAGATTCTCCTCTAATGTTAAACTATGCATTTAAAAAAAAAAGTTTCTCCAATTATATTAGTGGTTGAAAAAGAAAATTTTCTGTGCTTCCACAGCTGTTTTGGCAGCTTCCCACCTCAGCAGGTCTCCTGCTGCCCCAAAATCTTGGAGGCAGAGAGGGAGACAATGTGTGTTAGCATGCCCCACAAATGTTTACCCAGCATCGCGTGTACATAACGACAGCTGATCTCCATTTATGGCTACATGTGACCAGCAGGAGGGGTACTCTCATGACCAGGGCTGACACTCTCTGGCCCACAGGGACACAGCTGTACAGGCTGCCAAAATATCAAAATAGCTCTGTAAAAGCTGCTACCTGGGCCCTCAGCATCCCTGTCTCTGCCACCTGGGAGATCCAGGTGTATCGTATTGGGGAGTTAGATGTTTTGAGCACCATTGCTCACTCATGGACCACTAGGCTCCAGAATAAGTTGCCTGTACACATGGACAGGCTTTGGGATCATAGACCTGCCCTACGCTGGCTCAGGAAGTCTCTGCAACCTCAGTCATAGCTCTGTCTCCGCTGAGCCCCCTTTGGAGCACCGGGGAGCAAGGCGCTCATGAGCCTTTGGAGAGCGAAGTGGGCAGTGGTTCATTACAGAACCACACACACAACTTCTGTGTTTTCCCCAGAGGTCATGAGGAAAACAGCCATGTAGGACAATGCCGGGTCATCCAGGGGTGGGATGCACCAGATAAGTTCTCCATATCCCCAACCAAACCCCGAGTGGCAGGCAGAGCACAGACGTGAGTGGACAGGAAGACAGACATGACTTCCTGTTCCCACCCTTCTTTGCTGTCTACCCACAGAGTCAGGCACATGCACAGACAGTGCAAGGTTTTCAGAAGAATCAGGTGCCCAGATGATTCCTAGTTCTGATCTCAGAGACTCAAGGAGAGATGCACGAGGCTGCACACTGCACTGGAGACACGGATGCACTGGAGGGCCTGGGCGTGTAGCAGGACCACTGTCTATGTATTTGCTGTTTTTAGGCATCCAGGCAAAGACATTTGCTGTCCTTTACCGCTGTAAGGGTGGAGCAGCTGGAGAATACTAGAGACTGAAAAGAAAAAAAAATCACCTCTGTCTGTGGGTGAGACAGCTTAAGGCTAAGGACATCTGGCCTTCCGATTCCTCCCCAGGCAGACAACCAGAGACCAGAAGAAAGGCTAAGGGAACTTCTAAGGAAACAAGTTGGCAAAGAAAAGGTAGTTCACTTTGCAAGAAGGAGAAAGGGGGCTGGGGAGCAGGGCCGTGAATGTGTTCCACTGTGCTTTTCACTGGGGAAGACCTGACAGTTGTGTTTTACCCAGGATGACGTGAGCCGGGAGTGTAAAAACCACACTCTGTCTCCTGGGGCCACAGATGGGTGTCTGTGATACAGGCAATAGCTAACTGAATTGTCTCAAGCTTGCCTTTTAACTCTTGTTAGCTTTGGACCAGTAGCTAATTACGTTTACTGTGGTCTTTAGCTTGGTGGCCTTCTGGTTCATCTTTAACTAAGGGGGTGTGGGAGCAGGCAGTTTAGGGATTGTTTGATAAAAGTTTGAAGCTGTTTCTTTGAGAGTTCATCTCTTCCAATTTCCCAATTTCCTAGCTCCTTGCCCACCCTAGCAAAAAAGATACTGGCTCCATGACAGGGTTGGGGCCACAGGAATCAACTTTTGAACCTCAAGGTGCCCTTGAGTGACCAGAATTCCCAGATGCCCATGAACCTAACTTCTTTCTTAACCACCTTGCAGTCTCTGTGTCTCCCCGCTCACCACACACACACACACACACACACACACAGACACACACACACACACACACACACACACACGATGCACACACACTCTCGTACACACACACATGCATGCATGCATTCTCTCTCTCTCTCTCTCTCTCTCTCTCTCTCTCTCTCTCTTCCTTTCTTCTGAAGATTTATGCTGCATGAAGGTGTAAGGTTAGACACTTGGCTGAACTTGGAAGCTAACCTCAGTGCTCTGCCCAACTGGGCTATCTCTCCACCTTCTTTCTAAAGCCAGGCCTTGCCCCGGCAACCCATCCCAGTGCAGTGAGTGTGGAAAACTGCTGGCTTCCTGTCCCTCACCCTACTGCCAGGCCTGGGCCTCTCCCTTCCCTGTTCAGGACTCTTGCTTTAGTCTCTTGTCCTCTGGGCTCTAGCTAGGACATTGTTTTCCATAACTAACCTTGTGGGTGGCTCCAGGGCCTCAAGAAAAATAAACAAGCTGAAACCATCCACATTTTTCCCTACCATGGACATTCTGTCCCCCAAGGGCTGGACAAACTCTGAGAAGAGTTTTCTTTAAGATAATTACCTCTTTAAGAAATTGTGCCTGAGTTGGCAATGCCCAGGGAGTTGTTTGCTTTGTCAGAGCCACGCCCACGACTTCATTAGCCAGTCACCCCAGTTTCTGGAGTCCAGGGGGGCCCTTGCCTCCCTTCACAGGGCAAGGAGCTCAGTGCTCCCTGTGTGAGAGGCACAGGCTGGGTGGCAGAGTTCCCTGATGTGAGACCCACTACTCCACCCACCCAGGTGTGGGCGGACCAGGTGGGAAACAATGTCCTCTTTCAGCAGGGCAGGTGTTCATTGCGACAGTCAGAAGAGTGAAGCCAAGCTGCTCCGGGCCCTTCTAGAAAGGAAGGAAACATATTTCCAGAGGGAAGGTGTGTGGCACACTGAGATGTGCCCAGCTCTCACACCACCGCGGGGCCAAGGGCTAGGCAGCGATGCCCATAAAACACGGAAATCCTCTGCTCCTGAGTGGGAGAGAGCAGCTGTCCCGGGCCTTCCGACCATGCCTGCCATCTGAACCTCCTTGCCCGGTCCCTGGAGCTTCCCTCAGCCTTGCCATACATGCAGGGCACTCCATATCTGTTCTTCCTGGAGGGTGGAGCCGCCAGCCCTAACTATTAAATTGTTTTAACGCCACCTGCTTCATAAAACTTTCCCATCTACCATCCAAATAGGAATTAATTGCCCCTCTGGAGAAGCCAGCTCACCTGGGCTTGCAATCACCAGCCCTTCCGGATTATTCCCATACAATGTGGCTATTATATGTCGGTTAGTCTATCCCTCCTAGAGTGACTGTCCCCCGGGCCCGTGTGCTATTCATCCAGGGTTCTCTGGTACCTCACTCACAGAGATGAATAGCATTCAAGCAACTGCTGCAGTATTTTGCGTGTGAGCGTTGTCCTGGAGACAGGAGGACCCAGAGAGAAGGAAGTGAAGACGGGGCGTGCCCGCACGCCTGAGGAGGAGACAAGCAGGCATTTGGCATCTCTGCTGATCAGAATGAAGACAGCCTGGGTGGAGGAGGAAAGCCACAGAGCAGGGCAGTCCGGAACAGAACAGGCAGAAGGGAGCCAGGACCTCCACACACCAAGGCTGCACACTGGACATTTTAGCTTCTACTTTCTGAGGCTCTGCAGAGATTCTGTGTGGTTGTCTGGGAGGTGTTGGGCTTAGCTTCTGCCCCTCCAGTGACTAAAGAATGCTGGCCTCTTGGTGCTGCGCTGTGGTGCTTCACAAGTGATCAGGAGCACCAAGCAACCCCAGAAGCAGATGGCAGCCACCTGACAAGGCTGCCTGGGCCCCACCAAGGCAGATAGGGAATTGGGTGACGCTCGGAGGAAGAACTCTTTAGAAGAAAGAACTATGAAACGGCAAACACCGATTGCAGGGCCTTGGAAGAGACCCACATGAAGGGCTGGTTTCTGCACCACACTGACTGAGCCTTCGATGCCACCTCCCCAAGAGGCAGGAGTGCATTGAGGCTGTGGGAACAAAGCACCGTTCCAAGAATCCATCCCCGCACTATTACAGATTGTAATGTCCCCGCAGGCTGGAGTCTTATGCTTATGCTAAATTGAAGGACCGAGCCTGTCTGCAGAATCAGGTCAGTAGGTGATGAGGGTGTTTCTATTGTGTGTGAGCGCACATGTGCAAACACACATACCACTTTTTTAAATTTTGCTGTTGAAACCTTTACACCATAAATGCAAAGCATCGCCTTGCTGGACATAAAGGCCTTTCACTGACCTACCTAGAACATCTTGCAGATAGATAAATGAACGGGAGTGGGGCTTGGGTCCCAGTCGTTCTGGCCCTCGATGGCCAAGAGTTCCCACCCTACTAAAATGGGATTGTACGAGTCACTTTCCAAATGGCTGCAGCAAGATGCCTGATGAGAGCAACTCAAGGTTGGTTGCGTTGAGTCCATCGTCTCGGTCACTGTCCTATTGCTGTGCCGATACCATGACCACGGCAACTCTTATAAAAGAAGTCATTTAATTGGGGCACGCTCACAACTTCGAGGTTTAGTCACTGTCATCACGGCAGAAACATGGTAGGAGGCAGGCAGACACGGTGCTGGAGTTCTGTCTCTGGATTGGCAGACAGTGGGAAAAGAAAGCTATACTAGACCTGGCTTGAGCATCTGAAACCTTAAAGCCCACCTCCAGTGACATACTTTCCCCGATGAGGCCACACCTCCTAATAGTGCCACTCCCTATAGGCCTGCAGGGGGCAGGAGGGCAGGTGGGGAGGGCATTCTAGTTCAAACCACCACATCCACCATGGTAGGCAGTCCTGGAGGCAAGAGTGTGAGGCAGCTGGTCACATTATGTCTGCAGTAGAAGGCAGAGAGAGATGGAGGCTGGTGCTTATTCAGCCTGGAACTCCAGCCCTTGGAATGGGTGCTCCCACCTCCGCTAACAAGATCTAGGACAGATCTAACTTGTGGCCTTATCTCCTAGGTGATCCGGACCTTGTCAAGTTTAAAATCAATGTTAACGGTTAAGAAAAATGCAGATTGCCTACAAAGCCACACACAGGGGCATCCCACATCACGGAGCTGAGGTGGGGGGGGGGAGGGCTCCCCCATGGCTGAAACAGCAGGTGACCTGCGCTGGACTGCATCTTTGTGTGTGGTCTCCCCCCAGCTCCCCAGAGCTGTACCCTCAGTGGTGTTATGCTAACCTCCAGAGTAAATTGCATTCCCTCAGTACACTCAGTAGGGGCAGAGCAAAGCCTTCTGGGGGGCACTGTGAGCTGAGCAGGGATTTAAAACAAATATATCATCACGAAACGAGTAGCATGCATTCAGGTCGACCTCAAGCAGGCCAGGTTGCTCCAAAGGCTTTGTTTAAGTGAATGCCAGAGATGTCAGGCCAATCTCAAGAGAACTGTGTTCCAAGGACAGACAAGCTCGCTCTGCCACCCAACGCGGGTCGTCCGTGCTGACTCAGCACAGCCCCTCGTGCCAAGGATCATCATTTTGCCCCTGAGTCACCCGTGAACACACTACTGTGCTTGTGAGCCTTGTGGGATTCCAGGGACGAACTGCATGTGGCCATATCTGGCAGGCCCCGTCTCTGGAAGAGCCTCCGACGAGAGCAGCTTGTGGTTGTTTGAATTGTGGGGCAGGAGGCGACGTCAAGCCAGGCTCTGATTGCGACTGCACATCTGTTTGTGGGCCTGGCGTGCAGCCCCTGGTTGATCTGTGTTAAGGGTGGGTGTGAGTTTGCAGATCACGGCAAGCGCTGTGCTTACCTACCCATCGGCGGGAAGAGACAGGTGTTCCTGGCTCCTTAGATGGCCACCCCAAACTGGGACTCTTTGGCTAGTGTCACTGTAGTTCAAAGGGCCGTCCCTCTATCTCCAAGTCACTCAGAGCCCAGTCTCACCTTCCTGGCAGGTTTCTGGGCCCTGCAGATTCCGTCCTCTCAGCCCTGGGGCCGGAGAGATGTGTTGAGCCGCAGGCCGCAGACAGGTTAACCCACGGAAAGGTTAGCCGAGCGCACTCAGTGAGAACCTTTGCCCTACAGCTGTGACCGTGCCGGTGTGTGGTGATTCCTCCCAAGGTGGTGGCTGAAAGTGGCTCTGTGTGTGTCATCTCACCTCGCAACCGTCATTACGACACTTGACAATCACTAGAACTCTGGGAACATCTGTCCTGTAGTTAATGTGTGACTGCGTGACCTACAGAAAGCCAGTGTCTTTTCTGTGACTCAGTGATTAGCACGGTGGCCGTCACAAAGGAACCTCTCGGTAGGAGCTGAGTAAACACTGGACAAACAAACACACAGGAGGTAGGGTAGCACAAAGAAAAAGCACTCACGTGTCCAGAGCGAGCTAGAAGGCTCTGTGGAAGGAGACCCAGGCTGGCCCGGGAGACAAAGGGAGGAGAACAAAGCCCAAGGGAGGAGTGGTGGGCACTGGGGAAGCGGGCTCAGCTGCTCCTGCCACCCACAGCTGCCCAGCATGGGGCCAACTCCAGCCCTGACCACCACACCCTCCTCCGAGTTTCAGGAGCCTGAGGTCTCGCAGCACAGGAAGGCAGCTGTGCAGCTCTGGGGATCAGGCCACCGGAGCTTACTCTGCCCAGGCGTGGGTGCCAGTGGGGCCTCCTGCCCTCCGAGGGGAAAGGATACAGGAGAGGATTTGCACTGGGGCTTCCTGGATTTCCCCCCAAAGAAATTTACCACAGCACCGCCTTCTCCCAGGTTCCCATCCTGAGTCCCCACAAGCTCACCCTTGAACGCTTACCCACTCATCACAGACCAAGGATGCCCCTAGCAATGCAATCAGCAAGGCAGCCTGGGTTTCTCTCTCCTCAGGGATTTTAGACAGCGCCAAGCAAGACTGGGAGAAAGAAGACAACGTTTATTGTCAGAGGCACAGTGAGGGCCCAGGCTTAAGCCCGGCAACCCGCAGAGGTGTGATAAGATCCAGGAGGCGGCTTCAGGTATGACGTCAACCAGAGAAGGTTGCTCTGAAGAATGTCGGCTAAGCAGAGAACAATTGATAAAGAGGGAGCAGAAAACTAGATGAGGGGGTGATAACCAACACCCACCAACACGTGCCTTTCATGCAGGGGAGAGAGAAAGGCACGAAGAGGCTGTCCACGCTGCTCACTTATCTATGTGTATTTGAGGGGCTTTTTCCTGGAAACCATGCCCGTGACTTCTGCTTTACACACCTACGGAGCATCTCTTGGCCTCCGCTAGGGAGACAGAGAAGTGTGATTAACTAGTCATTTCTGCCACACACAGCAAGCCAAAGACTTGTGCTGACTGTGTGGACAGGAAGCCTCCTTTTGGGGGAATCCAAGGGTTTAAGTCAGAGCTCATGCCTCAGCCCATGGAGCCAGCTGTCTACATGTCCTCCGTGTGTTGGCTCCTGTGTGAATATCATCCGGACGCACACTGTTCTCTGTGCCGAAGGGTAAGAGCTGAGCTGCTTCCAAAGGCCCACAGTGGATTCGACCGCGCTGTCCAAGGAGACCTGGTCCTTATTGTTAGTGTCTTTGCCCACGATTGAATGACCTTAAGGACGCAGGTGGGGTTAACCTGGATTACTCGAGCAGCCCCTAAACGCCAGCACAAGTGCCCTTGTAAAAGAAGCAAAGGGACCTTTGAGAGAAACAGAGGCGGTAACATGACCACCTGCAGAGATTAGCATGATAGGGCCATAAGCCAAGGACACCTGGAGCCACCAGAAGTTGGAAGAGGCCATGAACGAGGGCCTTGCCAGAGTCTTCAGATTTCTGCCCTCCTCAGCCACCAGAGAATAGTTTTCTATTGTTTAAATCAAGTAGTCTGTGTTCTAGCAAACCCATGCAACATTGGCAGCCGAGGGGCAAACTCACTGAGTTAGAGGCGTCTCTCGCACTAGGGGGCTAAAGAATGGATCTGTGTTGTGGGCAGCGCTAGGGAGAGAGCCCAGAATCTTGTGTGTGTTGGACAAAATCTCTGCCATTGAACGATACTCTGAAGCACAATAATTAATTTTTAAATAATGGTAAAAACAGCAGAAAAGTGGAAAAGATATCAAAATATCTGCTGAAACACCAGCCAACGGGAAGACATTCCAGAGTGTTGATTAGAATAAATACAAGGTTGCTTTTGAAGTCTCAGACTGTAATGTTGCTTTAGTTTAAGTAAATCTCAAAGAAAAAAAAAACCCTACAGTTTTAGATATAAATTTTTTTGTGAAACTTTTCTTATAAAAAATGATAAACTGAAATATTTAAAGTTGGGACTGAGGCAATGGTTCTGGGGCTAAGAACACTTGCTGCTGTCAGAGGACCCAGGTTCTCTGCCCAGCACACACATGGTGGCTCACAGCTCTCTGTCACTGCAGTTCCAGGGACTCTGACACCCTCTTCTCACCGCTTTGTGCATTGCACACGCGTTGTGTACATACATGCACGGATACAAAACACTCCTATAAAATAAAATTAATCTTTTAAAAACATCTAAAGCTATATCATGTAGTGGAAGATTATAAAACTAAATTGTGTGCAGAAATCATTCAAATGTATGAGAAAAATAACCAGAGCCTAACTTATCTTCCGAGGAGTGTGTAGAATCTTCTCACCGTTGGAAACACAGTGGCTGGACATATTACAAGGAACAAAAACAGCCGCTGCTTATTACAGTTCTGCTACACTCTTCAAAAGCAGCCTCAGTTCCAACACAGATTCTGCAAGGGAAGGTCTGATTATTCCCATTTTAAGGACTCGTAAACTGAAGCCAAGACTCGCTAGTGGTTGCCTAAAGATATCATCAAGTCCTCATTCAGAACTTGGCAATGTTACTTTATTTGGAGAAACAGGGCTTTGCTGATGCAGTTTGGAACTTGGAGATGGCAGTTAGAGCCGAAGTTCGAGAAGACGGAATCCGAACCTACGTCTCAGAGATAATTCTTGCAGGAAACTCAGCCATGAGCTAGATTAGTATTTGTTTTGTTTGTTTGTTTTCATACTAGGATAGCACGATGTTAAAGATGGACAAGACACTTCCTGTTTTCTTGGTGACCTGGAGACCAAAAGAAGCAGATAAAACAGTCCATTGTCAGATGGCAGCTGGAGGGGAAGGGTGAGAGGCACTGACCTCCCACAGAGGTACAGGGCTGTAGAAACTTTTGAAAATTACTTTGCAACTTAGAGCAAAAGCCAAAAAGATAATTATGTCATTTGACCCCGTAATTCATACCTGGGGATGTGTCTTGTGACTCAGAAGAAAACAAAACAAAACAAAAAACTATGACCAGACGCTAATGTCTGTGGTGGGGACAGAACCCAGGGGCTTCCACACAAGATAAACATGTACATTGCCGTTGAGTTATACTGCAAGCCATGGTGGTACAAGCCCAGTCTACAATCCCCAGCTACTCAGGAGCCTGAGACGGGAGACGCTCAAGTTTAAGATCTGCCTGAGCTACAGAGTGAGTTCAAGGCCAGCCTAGGTAGCTTCGTCAAGCCATGTCTCAAAAAGTTAAAAAAGTAAAGAAAGAAAGCAATGTAGTTCGGTAATAGAACACTTACTTAACATGCACAAAGCCACAGGTTCAATCCCAGTACCATCAGAAAACCAAACAAGTATGCAAATACATAAATACAAATAAATAAATAGCAACAAGCATGTGGAGCCATCCTGGGACAAGAGCTTGAGAATAACTGAGAGAGAAGTCCCAAGGATAAGCGTTCAGTGGCCTAATCCGCCCCTCCAGGGCCCACGGGCTACCAAAGAGTACCAGTTGGAGGGGACCAATTCATTTCTCAGTGGGAGAGGGCAGCCAAGAAAGGGAGTGACTGTACGTATCCGTACGTATCCTTCATCGGAGCCAGCTAAGGATGGAGATGGGAGCCCGTCCTTGAGCCTGGCTCCTTCTCAGCTCCCTGGGGCAGTATTATAAGACAGCTTATGGAAATGAGAAACCAACAACCAACCAAAACAAACTGCTGTCTCTACTGTGTTTGGGCAGTTACAACCCTGGCTCCCTGAGTACGAGGCCATTGCCTCTGCCTCTGTCCCAGATTAGCCTGTCCAGGCCTCAGCAGGTGTCTCAGGGGCCCAGCTTCCCTTCTGCCCCATTCTACACTCCCAGCAGAATGCCCAGCACTCGGAGAATGTGTTTTAATATATGAGAATGATCAACATGACGACATCGTGTTTGCCCATTGCAGAAAGAGAGAGATAAGCAGGAAGGACAGTGAGTGTTGAAACACAAGGAATGGATGCCTCCCACCAGAAATGCCTAGGTGACCAGGAGGAGGACGAGGGACAAGACTGTGGGAAATCAACACGACGGAACGTCACATGGCTACTAGAAGAAGGTCCATTGTGAAAGCCCTGTGGGGACATGGGGAAAAGGTAGAACTCAATAACCAGCAAATGCAATGAGCCGGTCACTTAGGAACGAACTGTAGGGTCTTCCCATTCCTTCTGCCATGAAAGTTTATTTATTAATAATACAACACATAGTCCTCATTTATAACCCTTATTGCTACGAAGTGACAATTGCAAAAATGGAATTACAAAGATGATAATATACCAAAGTTTTGAGTTCTGGTGGGATAAGTGATTGGCAGCTCTTTCATTAACACTATTTTGGTGTTTTAGGGTATAAAAAAAGGCTTCAACAAATTAATAATACAGTTATGACTTAGAAGAATTGTCTAAACTCAGTCTCGACAGCAGTTTGTTTTTGGTTGTTTGTTTCTCATCCTCCTAAGCTGTTTATATGATACTGCCCAGGGAGCTGTGAAGGAGCCAGGCTCAAG
Source organism: Arvicola amphibius (assembly GCF_903992535.2). Classification (NCBI taxonomy): domain Eukaryota; kingdom Metazoa; phylum Chordata; class Mammalia; order Rodentia; family Cricetidae; genus Arvicola; species Arvicola amphibius. Next base: position 2,367,377 of record NC_052057.2, on the reverse strand, counting down.
GACCGGCTGAGTTTCCTGTCTCCATCCTTGGCTGACTCCTATGAAGGATGTCTACAGTTCCTGTCCTTCTTGGCTGCCTTCTTCCATGGAGAAACAGAGACTCTTTGGTCCCCTCCAACCTGGGTAGGTCCTCTAGTCTCTTTGGCAGCCCGTGGTGGAGGTCTCATGACTATAAGCCTGAGCTTCATGTCCTCATGAAAGTCAGCAGCCTTGTAAATAAATCTGACTATTCTAAGGGGTGGAGGCAGGAAGAAAGAAGGCTCCAACGTTCAGCTATTCCATCCACCTCCACTGTGGTGCCAGGCATGTGAATGAGGCCAACCAGCTCCTCCAACTCCCGTGGAAACAGCCCAACCAAGGCTATGTGGGGCAGAGATGAGCCGTGCACATGCGCCCTGCTCCACTTGCCGTGTTGAGCAAATGAATCCCCGTTGCTGGTTCAGGCCACGGAGATCGAAGGTGTTTTGTCATGGAGCAATAGGTAACTGAAACATCTCTCATCTCCAGATGACCCAAAGACGCTAGTGTCAGCCCTGAGTCGGCTCGGGCTTTGCAAATCCCCTGTCCTGCTCAGAGCTTGATGCTTTACAAATGTGGGCAAGGATCCAAGGGAGGGACAAGAGCGGGGGGCATGCACACATTGCGATGGCTCTACACGCTTTCCCTACATGGTCGCAGCGGGTCCTGGCCATCTCAACGTGGAAGGGGACAACAGGAAATTGACTCAAGGTCACACACAGTGTGGAGCAAGCTTCACAAACACGCAGTCCCGGCCCATGTTTTGCTGTGTTAAATAACACGATGAAAATTAAGGAGTCTAAGTGCTGGTTCTCCACGGGGCCCTTTCCTAAGTACAGAGAGAACCCGGACAGGATAATTAACGGGTGACGGCCTATGACTGGGTTTGGTCTTGGCATGGGAGCCCATGCCTGATTCCAAAGTGGGGCAGTTCACAGGACAGGCTGTGTATGCACCTGCAGCCTCCAGTGTTTGGGCTTGACCGTTTTTGACATGCTCAGCCGTGGAGGTGTGAGTTAGAACCAAAGCAGCCCATATCTCCCTCACATGGGCTCCTGTTTTCCACAGACTCTGTAGTGAATGAGCAGAAGGAGACCTGAACATCTCGCCCAAGGGTTGGAGCATCACAGCCCAGGGAGCCAAAGCCTGCCTGCCACTTGCTTGTCAATGCCCTATGGGCTGAGGATATTTTAACAACTCTCAATGGTTGGAAAAAGAATAAGGGCCAAGGATCTCTAGCAGCCATGTGAACAGCCTGTGACCCAGTGTGGGGAGCCAGACACTAAGATCCCTGGGTCTCACTGGCCAGCCAGTGAGTTCTAGGTTCAGTAGATAGATTAGACAGACAGACAGACAGACAGACAGACAGAGAGGTGTGTGTGTCTGTGAGAGAGAGACAGAGAGAGAGAGAGAGGGAGAGAGAGAGGAATGGAGGGAGGGAAAGGAAGGGAGGGAAGGAGGGAGGGAGGGAGAGGGAGGGAGGGAGGGAGGGAAAGAGGGAGGGAGGGAGGGAGAGAGAGAATAGGGTGGAGAATAATTGAGAAAGACACCTGATGACCTCTGGCTTCTACAAACAAACACATAAATATACACCCACTCACCCACCCACACACACTCACACATATCAAAATAATACTGTTTTTCACATGTGAAAATAAGAAATGCAAATTTTGGTGTCCTATTCCTCTGGGTGCTGAAAGTACAGAGCAACAAGAAGCAGATGGTCCACAGACTACTAATAGTTACTAGTTACTGATAGTTACTAGTTACAGTAACTAGTTACTAATAGTTACTAGCTGTATGTGCAGGCTCTTTGCATGGTGACACTAACAACTCAAACAATGATAATATGGATCAAGGCCGCAGGTAGACCAGCTAAACAGAAGATACAGAGTGGTAGGGATGGGTTTCTGGCATAGACACTTTCCGTCCTTCTACGCAGTCTGTCTTCTGAACGAATCAGAACAAAATTCTGACTCTTGGTCACACTTCAGTCCCCAGATGAACAATGAAGAAAACCAACTGAATTCTAGGAAGGCTGCAGAAAGAAAGCTTTTAAGGGCTTCTGGCCCCTGGAATTTTTTTCTCCCTCAGCGCTGGGACTGGAACCTGTCTCCTGGGCAGCACTTTATCCCTGAGCTACATCCCAGCCAGGACCTGTGAGATCAGGCTTACGCCTACAAGGAAAGAGTCAACTAGCTTGCTTGTCTGTTGATGAAAGTTTTTCCACATTGTCTAGATGGGTCTAGTCCATTTCTCTAGACAACACCACGCTGAATAACGCGTGTTCTAGAACGAGCTGGCCACCATGAAGATCGGCTGGGGACACAACTGAACGAGGAAAGTGATTCCTCACCCACAGGGAACATGGCCCGGGGCCACGAAGCGCATCCAAACCCAGATCACCACGCTGGGCCAGGGGAAACAGGAGAGGCCAGTGGCCCCTCCTCCTGTAATTCAAATCTACCCAGGACAGGTCACCTCAGGTGCTGGAAGAGACTCAGTTGCTGTTTGTTTACATGCAAATGCCCCCCTTTCCTCGGATTCCGGGGAGCCACTCCTAGGGCTGCGGTCAGCCTGGTGGGAGGAAGGTGCAGCTGGGGAAGTCAGAGATGCTTGCCCTCCAGCCGTTCAGGTCTGTTTAGAGGGCTAGAAGGGATGAGGTAAATGTTACTGGAAGAATCCCATGCTCTTTTTCTTTATGGGGGGACTGGAGCCAGAAGCCAAGGCCCCCCGACATGTGATCCAAGTTCTCTGCCACTGTACCACAACCCGACCTGGGTTGCTCACTTGGCTATTTCTGAAGCAACTGAGAAAGTGTTGGGTCCCTCGCTAGAGGAGAAAGGGACAGTGTAAACAAATGGGGTTCCAGGAGGGTGGGCAGGAGTCTGGCGGCATGGGCGTCTGGCCCCTGGGGTGTTCTTCCAATGCCCCGCTCCCACCTCTGAAAGACTCACACACTCTTGAGGCGGGATGGAGATTGGAGCTGAATCTGACTGCTCCCAGGCTCCGGCACCAAAGCTGATCTTACTTAACGTTTTGCCCAGCTTTTAGTAAGAAAAGTTCTATAATACAGCCCACCCTGGCTTTGCCCCATGTGGTCAGACAACCTTTGCTGTACAAATAGGGAAACTGAGGCTGGAAGGTCAGTGGCCTGGGGCCAGCTTTCACTGCACAGAGCTCACCCCTTACCTTCTAAGACGGATGAGCCATGATCTAAATTACATGTGTCCCCCCACACATCCCTACAGACATTATGCTCACCTGAGGCCAAATTGTTGTTGGGGGGAGGGGACATCGATGTTAGAATTCCACAGCCCTGCGATGGTGTGGGAGGTCCTTTTGTCTATGTGCTGCTTTTATTGGTTAATAAAATAATAATAAAGAAAACTGGCTTGTCCTATAGCATGGGAAGAAGAAGGCGGAGTCAGAGAGATGCCATAATCAGACATGCCAAAACATTAGCCAGTAAGCCACAACTACGTGGTGATATACAGATTAACAGAAATGGGTTAAATTAATATGAGTTAGCCAATAAGAACCTAGAGCTAATGGGCCAAGCAGTGAGTTAATTAATACAGTTTCTGTGTGGTTATTTTGGGTCTAAGCTATCCGGGCTGCTGGGAACCAACAGGCTCTCTCCGTACAACACTGTGAGGTTCTTTTTGGTGCTCGTACCGGAGGCCACCCCAACCCCAGTGTTAGCACACTGGCCCACTTCTTTTGCTCTTTGAAGGGACACAGCCCATCTAACTCCTGGCTCTGCCGGGCCTTCTCTTCTCCTCTTCTCTTCCATTCCCTCCGCCTGGCTAAAACCATTAGATTACATTCTTAAAGTGAGTCAGCAAGATCTATTCCCTTATTTGGCTACTTCCTCTGCCTGAGGCAGACTACCAAAGTCCAGCAATCAAAAGTCGCCTTTGTTTCACCTAATTAAAATATCCAATTAAATTTAAACACCTCATCTTCTTAAAGTGTCCTTCCGTGTCTGTTTCCTTATCCAGAGGCTGCCCTTGGTCCCTCTGGGACAAATACCCCTTCCCCTTCCCTTTCTCCCCTTCCCCTGCTCCGGGCCACCTCATCCTAGCTCATCTAACACAGACCTCTCCTTTTCCTCTTCTTAAAAATTACACTGGCACATGCCTGCTTTTAATCCCAGAACCTGGGAGGCAGAGACAGGTGGATCTCTGTGAGTTTGAGGCCAGTCTGGTCTACCAAGTGAGTTCCAGGACAGGCTCCAAAGCTACAGAGAAACCCTGTCTCAAAATAAATAAATAAATAAATAAATAAATAAATAAAATTACACTTTAAAAAGTCACTTTAACTTTTCTTTCCCAGTTAATAACAGATATCTCTGTGAAAAACATGTATTTGGGTGTGGTTTGAGCCTAATCCAGGGCCTGGGAGGAAGCCCCCACTGTCCAGGGGTCTCCTCCGTTCTTGGACTCCATATAAATAGAATCGGACTGTAGGAGCCCATGTGTGCCTATGCTCACTGGTCTGAGAGTCTTACCCATTCTGTTTTATACATCAGTAGCCAGTTTCTTAGCATTGAACAATACCATTCCATTGTGTGACTATATCCGGTTGGTTTGCCCAGTTTCCTGTTGATGGAGGTTTTGGTGTATTGCTCAGTTTGGCGGTATTGTGGATAGGGCTAACATGGACATTTTCAGATCAGTCTTGAAGACACGCGCTTTCATGTTTCCTGGCGAGCACCTTGAAATAGGATAACTGTAGGGAGATAGGTGTAGTCATTTTCTGTCACTGAAACAAAATGCCCATCAGCGGTTTGCAGCCTTCGAGTTACGGCCCCTTTGGAGGTCACATGACCCTTTCATGGGCGTCACCTATCAGAAAGCCCGATACCATTTTTATGATATTTACATTATTATGATTTATAACAGTAGCCAAATTACAGTTATAAGGTAGCAAGGGGATAATTTTATGGTTGAGGGTCACCACCACATAAGGAGATTCGGAAGGTTGAGAACCACCGACTTAGTCAACTGAGAAAGGGGACAGAGCTGGGGCTGGCGTGGTCATTGCCGTTGCCCCTAGACAGGAGTTGCTGACAATCAGTTCCGTGACTTTAGTGAGGATGCCCAGGGTCCAGGTGCACCCAGGATTGAGTCTTGATTGAGGCAGGCTGTATGCACCATGCACCATGGCAGTCAGTAACCCTCAGCCTCTACCCTGATGTCCTCTTCCTCCCTCCTACCTGCCAGATCGATCCTTAAGGAAGTGGCATTCCGGCCCTGCAGAGAATTCTGTATTCCAGGAGCACAATCGCCATCGTCCATGATGCTGCTCAGTCCTTTCCTGGTGGTTACTGACTTAGCCTTGCGTGGGAAAGCTAAGTACAGTCAAGGAACTGAGAGTCAGGTTGCCAGAGCACGAAGGGACTGTGACAAGGGCTGGCCTTTCAGCTCAGGTCTGTGGGAATTAACTTTCCAGATTTCCCACCTCAGACTGGTCTGAGACGTGGTAGAAAGGAATCTGGCTCATGCTGTACGTCAAGCCAGACTGGCAAGGATTGCTGGGTCTCCCTCAGGATCCCTAAGGCACACATCCAGCACCCCATGGAAGCACTGAGAAAAGCCTTCTGTGCCACTGCACCCCGGCTCCGGTACCATACCTGGACACGCAGCAGGACGACCTGAAAGGCACCTGTGAGGCAAGGGGCCTGGGCCAAGCTCTACAGAGGCCACCTGCCCTGGCTACGCAGCTGTGGCAGCTGAGGCAGTTAGACGTAGCCAGGACCCATGATGCAAAATCTCTGGTTGTGATCTCATTTTCTTGGTGGTGGGATTTGTTATGGACTACCTGAAGAGGACCCAATAAGTCAAACAGAGTCTTATTTACCGCCAGCGTGGCCTCGGCCTCCTGTTGGTTTCAGCTTTTATGGGCAAAAACCACCATTGTGAAGTATACAGAAAGCAAGTGTTTACAGAAGATGTTTACAGAGGCAGAGAAATAACAGTAAGTGGTCAGGCAGTTGCCCTTTTGTTCAGAGTCACACTGTATAGGGATTTAGGGCTAGTCCAAAGAGCAGTTTTGCCCAAGATAGTTTTAGCACTTAAAATATTCTTAGGAATACGTTCATGAGACGGCGTAAGTACAGTTCAGCAGCCCTACAGATGGAACCTGCTACCTCACCGACTGAGCAAACACTGGACCACAAAACCACACGCCCATCCCATGCTGCCGCTTGGGAACAGCACCTCCTCTTTCTAAGACGTACGTACGTAGGTACGTACATACACACGTACATACGCACATTCAAGGAAGCCAGAGTGTGCTTCCTTAAGTGCTCCATGGAAACCCGTCCCAGCAGCCAATTTACAGCGCATCCTCCGCACGTTTAGTCGATAGCACACAGGCTCTGAGAAGTTTGAGGTCAAGAAAGTGGTTTAGTAAGGCTGTCTGCTTTGACCGCAGTTAGTCTGTACCATGGACTCTGCTTAGATAGACGCCAGGACTGAGGATATTTCCTGCGCATTCGTGAGGCCCTGTTCTCTGTCCTCATCACTTAGGCAAACATACACCAAGGTGTAGCCTTGTGAACTGTGGCCTCTGCTCCCCAGGAAGCCTAGGCAGGAGGATTGCTTGAACCCCCGGAATTGCAGGACAAACTGGGCAACCTAGCCAAATGCAGACTCCAAAACAAAAGAGCAGAGTGTATTGCTTCCCTGTTCTGGAGGCTGAAGCTCAGGTGGAGGGGCCGGCAGGGCTGGTTCCTCACAGGCAGGCTTGGAGGGAGTAGCTGCCGCTCCCAGTTTCTGGTGGTTGCCGGGGACTGTGGGCAACTCTTGACTTGTAGATGCCCTGTCGAGCTCTGCCCCTTCTTCACGTGTGTGGAAGTCTTTGTCTACATTTCCCTTTTCGTAAGGATGCTCGTTGCATGAAGGGGCTGCCTTCTTCCAGTGTGAGCTTAACTAACTGCATCTGGACGGACAGTAGGACTCAGGCAACCGCGATAAGCTTAATAGGAGCAGACCACCCAAAGGACGTTCTTAACTTCCAGCCATTATCACCTGCCAGAGTAGGCTCAGCCACCGATGAGTTTAATGGGGGCCTGAGTCTCAGTAGTTTACCCTGAAGCAATACCTAGTTGCAGGAAAGACCACAAACTGAGGTTACCCAAGCACCACCGAAGAACAGACCATCCAAAGGAAATTCCTAACTTTCCAACTGTTGTAGATAGGATCACCTGCCAACACGCATTCTCCAGGACACCCTTAGACAAATGTCAGCCAATCAGGGGTCCTGAACCTTAAAAATCCCTCGTCCCCACCATTACTACTATAAAAACCCAACTCTGAGCTCGGGCTCCCTGATTACTCAAATATGTTGGACACACGGAGAGACCAAGTTTGCAAACTTGTATAAAATAAAGGCTCTTTGCTTTTACATACAAGACTCGGCTTCCTTGTTCGTTTTTGGGGAATGGGGCATAACAATGACCTATTTCCAGATTGGGTTTCACTTGAAGGTCTTGAACATGTACATTTTGAGGTGATAAAATTCAACCCACAGCACTAGAATTTCCCACCTGCTAGACTTTTTCGGGGGAGGGGAATAGTCCAAAAAATTGATGATATAGTTTAGAGGAACCAGAAAACAAATCCTGAGGGCTGGAGAGAGATGGCTCAGTTAGCGAAGTGTCTGCTGGGAAAACAGGAGGATCATGTTCGACTCCACCCCCACATTAAAAAAAAAAAGAGTTTAACATTTGTAATTCCAGCTCTTGGGATCCTTGGGGTTTGGCCAGAGACTAATAGAATTGGTGAGCTCCAGGGTTACTGAGAGACCCTATTTCAGAAACAAATGTGGAGAATGATTAAGGAAGATACTTAATGTTGAACAATAGCCTCCATGTGCTTAAGTACACACACACACACACACACAAACACCACACACACACATCATACACATACACAAACACCACGTATACACCACACACATACCACTCATAAATCACACACAGACACCACGCATACACCATACAAACACCACACACACAAACACCACACACACAAACACCACGCATACACCATAAACACCACACACACACACACACACACACACACACATACCATACACACCATATTTCAAGTCTAGAGCCTTTGAATCTTTCTAAAGTCAGGTGTCACACCTATCATTGCCTGGGGGTGTCATCTAGACATCGTCAACCCATGACTGGCAGGCAGAGCTGTCCATCTAGACATTATTAGTCCCTGGTTGGTAGGTGGAGATGTCCATCTAGCCCATCAGCCCCTGACTGGCAGGGGGAGGGTCAGCTCAGATGACTGAAAGGTAGCCCAAGCCCCTGCCCAGAGGCAAACAATGACTCAGCACTTCCTTCATCTTCAGCTCCGCCCAGATCTTAGAAGAAGGCTCTACATCCCAGAGTGTGCCTACTAGACTGAGGAAAAGAAATTCCATGTCTCAGTTGACACTCGGAAGCCCTGGGCCCTCTGCCCCAGTATGCCTGGGAACTGCAGCTCTGGACAGGTAGGAACGTGTCCTGTGTCTGAGGCAGGACTGTGATGCCCAGTTCTGGTGCAAACGGACATAATAGTGAATGGAGCTAGGTGAACATTCACCAACACAAACACTTCCCTCTTATACCTCCCGTACTCTGGAGGAGCGACCCAGGCCTTCCTGAGAAAGAACAGCCCTGTTGGAATGCTCCCTTCTGATTAACTCGGGGAACCCGGAGAATAGAAGGGGTTTTATTAAAACTCGATGCCCAGCTGGTTCTCAACAAATCACTGAATCTGACATGAGCGTCTAATAACCAGAGGCTCACTCAAGTGCCACAATAGGGGGCTGCTTTGACATCTTATTGACACAAAGAGTCACATTGAAGGAGACCAGACGGGTGACATTTAGATGCATTTAGATGAGAATCAGCAGGGCAGACAAGAGGGACAGCCCTGAGTCTAGAAGAAGGTCGAAGACGGACTGTTAAATTTAAAATTGTAAAGAAAGAATTCATTAGCCCAGGGTATAATGCAGGAAGATGGCGTGGTATGCATGCACACACATACACACACACACACACACACACTATATATATATATATATATATATATATATATATATATATATATATATATATATAATGTTTGATTCCTTTTTTCTGAGACAAGGGCTCATGCCTAGGTGGAAGTCATCATGCCCAGTTTAAGCAATAGTAAGGATCAAATCCAGGGCTTCATGCATGCTACTAAGTCCCCAAATATATATCTATCTTTAGATACTAAGGCTCATGGAAGGGCCTAACTGTCCAGAAGAGTAAAATCAGAAGAGCTGGGAATGAGTTTCTGTACTATGCTTTATCTTAGACTCTGTCCTACGTCTTTGCAACAAAACACCACAGGCTGCGAAGATACAAAGAAGGGATTCATTCCTTAGGGCTCTGAAGGCCAAAAGGGCCAAGATTACTGGGTTGGCTTCAAACAAGGAACTTCTCGCTGCTCCATTACAAGGCTGAAGGCAGCAGAGAACCAGGAGTTGGGGGAGCGGCTGGATTCATCTTATCACCAGGAACCCATAGCAGAGGTGACCACCTCAGTCTCAGGGTGGTGTGCTAATCCATGTGTGAGGCCCAGCCTGGCGACCTAGTCTCTTTGGAAAGGTCTGCCTCTAAGGCTGTGAAGAACTTCTCCAGCGTGTGAGCTTCGCAGGACGCGTGTATACCACGGCACATTTTACGCTTCTAGAACTGCAAATCTCCCAGACGCATTCTGCAGCTCCCTCGGGGTTCCAAGGGTCATGTCGCATACCTCCCTCCCACCACGCTGACGGTGGACTATCTCAAAGACAGTGATTGCTAATATTCTCAGAAACGGGATGCTGTACAACTTGATTTTCCATGGGAGTCAAACTTGAAATGGTCACTCTTGAAAATGAGCCAATCCCCAAAGCTGATAGAAAGTTATGTTGAGCCTTCAAAAGCAAGAGTTAGGCTGTGCATGGGGGTGGCACACTATTGCTATCCCAGCACTCTTAAGCTGAGGCAGGAGGATCCTGAGTTTGAGGTCAGCCTGGGCTACCTAGCAAGAACTTCCCACAAAAAAACAAATAAACAAGAAATTAAAAATAAGAGAGAGTTGGTCCTGAGGGCTAAGTTTGGTGGGGACAGAGCTCAGCGGTAGCTGGGGGGCTGAGTGAGGGCCCACTGAAAAGCCAATCAGAGTAAGGGTCATGCCTTCTCAGCTAAAGGTCATGCCCACTCAGCTAAAGGCATTCGCTTTTCTTGCTTTCCTTATGAATGCCAATGCATGACTTATAGAAACACTTTTACGGGTGCTTGAAACACAGCTGTCACCAGCAACCAGGCATCACCAGGTCTAGAACCTCAGGCCAAAATTCCCCAACAATCTCTTTTAGCTACAATATGACCCATTCTGGTCTTCTCTATAAACGGAGGGAGGGGTTTGTTTAATAATGCTTAGATCTTATCACTGTAAATCTGAGAAGTCTCCAGTGCCTTCCCATAATTCCAAAAGAGTCTTCATGCTCTCTGAAGGAGAAGAAGCAGGCATTACACTTGTCTTCCAGACTGCCCCAGGCTGCTGCCAACTCTTAACCTCCCCTGGCCTCCTGAGTCCCCTCAGCCAGGGGACCGAGTGCCTGCCCAGGGCCTTCCCAAGCTGTCCATGCTGTGGTCTCTTTCACTTGGTGTTAAATTCCTCAGGCTGGCTGCAGTGACTATCACATGGTTAGCCCATGTCATAGTATGGCTTATTATTATTGATCTTAGTATTAGCTAATCTTTATCAAAACCCCAAAGTGGGCGACTCCCTCAGGGTTCCTCTGTGGCTCACAGCCCAACTCCTTACAGAGTCACAGGCCCCGCAGACGAAACCCTGGCGTCTCAAGAGCATGATCCGTGAGCTTGTTTGATTGGCTAGTGTTTGATCACTGCTGAATTACTCACTGTTCCTCAGCCCGCTGTTATGAATGAACATGAATCAGATAAGAGCCAAAGTTCCCTGGGTGACTTCATTCTTCCCCCTAAAGTGAAAGCAGGCCACGGGGCACTATCACTCCCTTCCCTGGAAGGAGCCCCACATCACTCCTGTGGGGCGTAGGAAGGGGGACATAACCTGAATGGGACCACAGAGTCTTACACCTGTTGAAGCCTACAGAGCTCAAAACGCCAGACCCCTGGGCATGGGGCTCTCTTCCTGAGCAGCGTGTGACCCTCTGGATTGTGAAAAGGGAAATAAATCATATGAGTCACTGTACATTACAGGCGGGAAGGTGGAGACTCTCCACTCCTTCCTCCCTTCTCTGATTCCCAAGACCTAAACGAGTCCTTTTGGCCGAGCAAGATTTTCTTGGTGTGGCTGAACTCGGGTCCCCTTTTGGGCTGGCCCTGAGAGCACTCAGCAAACCAGATCTGCTCCCTGGATTGTGGTGGAGCTATGCCAAGGGCATTGCTTTGGTGGAGTCAGGATGTGACAGTGGCTTGGGAACCTCTTCAACATGAGGGATTTCAGTTCCCCAGGGTCCTAAAAGCTCTGTCACCCTCTCTGCTGGGCTGGGCCATCTGTCACCTTCCCCCCAGTTCTCTGGGCTCTGCCCTACCCTGTGTTTCACTCACTGCTCTGTTATCAATTCTGCCTCTCACTCACTTCTAATGAGGTAGGGGTGGGGTGGGGTGGGGAAGGTGGAGGGGTAGGGGTGGGCAGGGCATGCAAGGTGTTGGTTCAGAGCCTGGGCTCCTCTTCCGTTGTCCTCTGCTCCTCCCATCAATGGATAAAGGATTTTTATCAAAGACTCTTCTTACTAGAGCTTGCAACCACGGGGAAGATACTCTGGGCAGAAACAACCAGAGAACACAGTGTTTGATGTCCTTCCATGATGTCTCTATAGAAGGAGGCTCAAGGTGACCTGGCCCAACACCCTCATTGTACAGGAGAGGAAAGGATGTCCAGGCAAAGAGATGGTTTATATCTTATCATGCGACCAGTTCTTAGCTAGACCAGAGTCCTGGGTCACCCCTTTAAAGGCTCACTCGTTAGCTGAGCTCATTTTAGTCTCAAAGCACAAAATGGCTGTAGGTTCAATCTCTTTTCTCACCCACACACCCACTAGCATGGCACGAAGACTAGAGGCTGTGTCTCTCCTGTCCCCATCATATCCTTATGCCAGAATAGTGCCTGACACACAGAAGGACCTCAGGAAAGGTCGGCTATTGGTTGGCCAATGAGCTCCCTCCGTGCCCTTTCAATAGTCAACCGTCTGGACTCTTACTGCAATGGATCAGGTAGTCACCAAGTAGACAAACAAAGAGGGTGGCTGTTACTCACCTCTCCTGCCTTTGGCACACAGGGAGGTTACCTCACCTACCTCCAGGCAGGAAGAATTGCTGAGTTACCCATTTTCTGGAGAGCCCGGTAGGGCGTCAGTTCTGCCTGACCATCCATGAGGCCCTGTTGAGAAACCAAAGATGGTGGCTGAGCCAGATGGGTGAACACTGTGCCACTCTGCAAAATGGTCTACACGTGTGATCTGTGGCTTTGTGCCCAGAGCCTAGGAGACGCTCACACTTGTGAGCATTTGGTGGCGGTGCCCCTCAGGGTTACTGTGATTATTTGGAACTGTGTTTCTTTAGGGAAAATGACATGATTCTGTGCAGTGTAAACTATTTATAGCCTCCATTTATATATATATATATATATATATATATATATATATATATATATATATATTTCACTTGTATGTACGTATATACATATATATATATACATGTGTGTATGTGTGTGTCTCCTTGAGAATTCAAAATGGTTTTGCTGTCTCACCTCCTTTTCTGGCTTCTCCAGTTCTTTCTTCCTATTCTGATTGGGCTGTCACTAGTAGACCTGGGGATTCAAATGTCTGGCTTACTCATAGTAAAATGGCCCAAATGCAGTGATACAGAGGATGAATTGAGCTTCAGATATTGGACCCCCTAAGGAATGAGGTCAAAGGTTTTGTCAGCCAAGGGACCGAATAGCTTTCTGGTTCCATGGACACAAATTGCTCCTCCGACCAACAACCTCCTTTTTAATAACCTACTTTCCCAGGCCCGGCACCCTTAGTGACACAGGCCGTTTAGCATCTAAATGGCCAGGCCTTCCCCTGGCGGCACACAGTGCTCTAACGTGGGAGGAGGCAGCTCCCTGAGATTTAGGATGCTTCCCAGTTTCCCTGGGGCATTTTTGCTCTGAATTGCATCCCTCTGAGGCTTCCTCATTGAGGACCTCTCTCCCTCACAGGAAAGTGAGAGAGGAAGGAGAGGGAGGAGAAAATGAGGCCTCAGAGGACCAGACCATAAGCTGCTTTTTAAAGAAACCAGCTGAAGTTGTCATAGTTGTATTTAACAGTAAGCTCTCAATGCTCTTGACATCACTACAAGGAGCTTCCAGGCTTTTGCGTCACAGTAACTAAGCTAGGCTGTGTCCATTCCTGTTCCACAGGTGTCTGGCACACTTCTCCTTCAGGAAAGCCCCCTGGTGCCAGAAGAGGCTGCAGAAGGATAGTAGAGACTAACTTCTGGAACCCTCCCTCCAATCCTCCCGGGTTCCCTTCCTTCCTCTCTCCCTCCCTCTCTTTCTTTTTCCTTCCTTGACCAGTTCGGGTCGCCCAGGCTGCCCTTGAATTTTTGGTGTAGCTAAGAATGACCTTGGACTTTGGGTCTCCCTTCCCCCACCCCCTGAGTTGTGGGATTCTAGGAATGCTTCACCACACCTGGTTTAGCTGGTGCTGGGGGTTAAACACATAACTTGGTCCAACTCGGCCAGTATTCCACCAGCTGAGCCTTTTGGCGCCAGCCCTGATTTGGGGGGGGGGGGGAGGAGCTCTCCTGTCAGGAAGCTGGCTAGAGTCTATGTTTCCTGGTCAGGTAGGGTATGGAGACACAGACTTTAGGGCCTTTTCACAAAGGAGCCTGGGGGGATTCTGCTCCCGGCTGCTGTGGGGGTGGGGAGGACCATGGGGGTGGGGAGGACCGAGGGGATGGGGAGCACCGAGGGGACGCAGACAGCAGAAGCTGCGTGGATTTGCAACTCGACCACCTGACCACAAACTTGCTGGACGGCGGACAGAGGAGAGATTAAAATAGAACAGACAAACCAAGCTGAGGGAAGAGGGGAAGAACAGAGATCTGCAGGCACCACAGCCTCCACCACTCTCTCCGGAGTGAGCCACAGAGCCTGAAAGGCCAGTTTGGTGAATGGGTGGAGAAGAAAGATTTCTCTTCAGCTGAGAGAAGGTGGAAGCCAACAGGAGGGTAATTGCTGAGACTCTTTGCATGGTGGTGCCCAGATAGGCCTTCTCATTTCCAGTCCTTTCTTCCAGGCTGAATGTACAGTTTGGGCTCCATGAGAAGAAAGTGCTTCACCTGGACCTGTGGGCAGAGTTACAGAGGGGCCTGTTGGTCTGCTCTTTGTAGACAAGCTTTCAGAGAACTGCCCTTGCCTGGGGCTGTGTCTAGGATCTGTGAGGGCCTCTGTCCTGAGGGTATAGAGGAAGCCAGCAGGCCTTCTTGCGGTCTAGATGAGGTGAAGATATGTCCTCTAAAATCTCAGGGAGTCTGGACACCTGTCCAGGGACCGTCTCTCATTTCTGGACAGTATTGCCCACAGACATCTTCTTCCAGGGACTGGAGACCCCCCACTCTGTCAGAAAGGCTCCTCTCTTGCTCACAGAGCTGTTTCTGGGCAGTCCCTAGCCAGTCACCTCAGGAAACCCTGGGGTACACATTTCTGTACCCATTCGTGAGTGTATGTGAGGTGCTGACTCTGGGGTCCAGGCCCTGGTTCCTCTCCACACCCCCAACTCAAATCTGTCTCAGGCTAGAGTGTCACTTCCCATCCCTCCACCGAGGTAGAACCCCAGCCTGGCCCAGCCGCCTTTGCTCATCAGGGCTTCAGAAACCCCCAAAATGTGCCAGCTTGCTGCCTCCCCTCTGCGCCCATCTAGTGAGTTGTCTTTTGACCCTTCCATTCTTTCTAACCCCCACGCAGCCGCTTCTGTGTGCAGCCCCACCTCCATCTCTCTGCATAATACTGCCTGTGTCCTGGCTTCAAACTTCACGTTCCAGAAACATCTGAGGGCTGTGCCGCTCAGAGCATCTTCATCCATTACCTTCTTTACCTTCTTGACAGATTCAACCCTCACATAACATAACAGACACCCCCCCTCTCTCTCCCCTCTCCCCCTCTCCCTCTTCCCCTCTCTCCCTCCCTCCTTCCTTCCCTCCCTCCCTCCCTCCCTCCCTCCCTCCCTCCCTCCCTCCCTCCCTCCCTCCCTCTCCCCCCCCTCTCCAGGGTTTCTCTGTGCAACCCTGGCTGTCCTCAAACTCAGAGATCCGCCTGCCTCTGCCTCCTGAGATGAAAGGCATGCGCCACCACCACCTGGCTGTCTTTCATCTTAAGACCCCTCTTTGCACTATGCAGCCTTGTCCCTCCCCTGCAGCCCAGGGATTCCTGCAAAGCCCCTGAAGTCTGCGTCAACACAAGCCCCTCCTAGTGCTGATGCACAGCGCCTGAGAAGGTAGAGATGGGGGAAGAGGAAGTCTGGATTTAGGTCAGGACTTTTCCTAGTTGTACCTGCAGGCAGACCTGGGATAAAGCTAGAGATGCCAGCCTCAGGGGACACCCCCGCCCCCTCCCCAGCGCCACACCTTAGCCTTCCTGGCCCTGCGCTAGGCCCCACGGCCATGTAGCTTGTGTTCTGCTCCTCCTAGTTCTAGAGTATTCCCTCATCCAGCTGCTGCAGGGCTCTGTTTGAGGCACAGCACAGCTGTGGGTGGGGAAAGCACTGGGCTGACCCAGAAGGCTTGCAGTCCAGGAGGGGAGGCAGGCTGTGGAATAGTCTCTCGAATCACCTGTTTATCAACCATCACATGGCCTGAGGGGGATTGTGGCTCTTCGAGTAAGGGCCAACCAATGAAAACATGCACCCTGCACAAGAGCCAAACAGTGGCCCTTGTTCAGCAAGCCCTTTCTTTGCCTGCCTCTGCCACCCCAGCTGTGCAGCTGCTTCAGCCGCCCCTGGACCCTAGGGCGCCTGGCAGTACTTGGTGACAATGACTATATCTCTACTCAATGAGGATCTCCCTTTGCAGATACTGGGAGAAGAGCATGGAATGTTCGTTGTGGCCCTGTGTGTCATGGTGTGGTCTGGAGGAAACATAGATGCCTACTTGTAGGCAGAAGGGGAAGAACAATGGGACTCTGTGTCAGGAAGAGTTAACAGGCAGATGTACACACAGCAAGCAGAAAGATTATAGACACACGCGAATGAAGGGGCAGAGTGGGGTCTGTAGCACCCGTGCCGTTTTATGGAAATTTCCTGGGGTTCCTTTTTGTACACAGACTCTCTAGGCTGTCTAGGCTGCCCTTGAACTGTGATCCTCCTGCCTCTGCCTCTCAAGTGCTGGAATTACAGGAATGTGCTACCATGCCTGACTCATCTACCTAAACTAAAGAACACCCCAAACTGTGCTGTTACATTATTTTCAAGGCTCTTATCTCTGTAGAGCCACACAGATGCAAGCACACTCTGTGAGCACACAATGTATCTAAGAACAGGTATCAGGTACATTATAATTGATGCCTGCTGGGTGAGGATGGGAGTGGAGATGAGGGGTAGAGGGTAAAAATGTGGCACTACTTGCTTGAGAGGGCTTTGCACAACCTGGTCCTAATAGTACACCACAGTCAGCGTCTTCCCCTGCTGTCATGGTATCACACAAAACAAGGCCACACAACTCCGCCAGTCAACCTGAAACACCCGAGCTTCTCAGGGCGTGGGAATGCCACTCTCTTTTTAGAGGTCTTGGGGATGACCTCATTCAACTCCCCGTGTGAGGGCTCCGCATCTTGAAGCAGCTCCAGTCCTACGACTTCAGAGCAACGAGAGGACAAGGGGCTTTCTCTAGCCCTCTGGTGCTCCTTCCTGCCCCAGGCTCTGTCAGGCTCCGTCTTCCAACTGCCCAAGCCAGTGTTCCCTTGTGTTTGTTTGAAGGGCTTGGCTGTGTTTGTCTTAACACACGGGCGCCCCGTCTGAAGCAATGCTTTGTGCTGTTGTGCAGTTCAAGGGGGAGGTCTCCTAATGAGTGGGGAGGCTCTGTCCTGCTCTATCAGCATTGTGGAGTGTTTTTCTCTTTCCAGGACAACGGCCTCAAAGCGCAGATGAGGTCACCTTCTCTGGACAGGTGAGAGCAAAAACCAGGCTCCAGTGGGAGGGATCCAGGTTGGAGGATATGACGTCACCGTGGCACCGACACACAAGAAGGGATTGAAGGGACTGGCTTTCCCACAGCCTGTTCGGTATTCACTGGCTCTAACTGTGGCAGATCCAGACCCCTTGCCCTGTGTGGGCACACCGTGCTGATGTCAACAGCTTTCTGGGACGCAGGTCCATAAAGCTGCTGGCAGAAGAATCGCATAGGTATCAGCATCAGCGTGGGCCCTGGTCAAGGTTTATGATTGTCACTCGGAGGCGGAACAATACGTCCTCAGAGAAGCCACTTTCAAAATGATTTCCTTCCATCGTGCCCCCCAAATCCCCCATGAACCACTTGTTATTGTATCATTATATTATATTATTCTTGTTGTTGTTAAATCACAGTGTGGATACATGGGGGAAATGGCACATATGGAAAGAGCGAGTTTTCAGAACCTGTACACGCCCATGGAATCAGCACGGAACATCCCCAGACCACAGAAGACCCTTCACACCTGTCCCTTTCTCAGGACTACTTACCCTCCAAAGGCAGCCATGCCTTGAGCACCTCAGATGGGAAGCATGTGTGTGTGTGTGTGTGTGTGTGTGTGCACGGATGCACACGAAGGACAGAAGCCAGCATCCGACGCCTTCCTCGGTCCCATCCATCTGACTATGGGGGGCAGGGTCTCTCACAGAAATCTCAGCTCACCCACTGGCTACCCCGACTGGCCAGTCTGCTCAGGGATCTACCTGTCTCTGTCTGCCCAGCACGGAGAGTATCGGCCTGTATTATTATCTCATGGCTGCTGGGGATATGAACTCAGATCCTCACACTGGCTCATCAAGCACTCTGTCCAATGAGCCATCTCCACGGCCACCCCTTACCTCGGTCTCGACTTTATCAGTATCAGGGTCAGAGAAGTCGGCAGCGAAGAAAGCCTGCACCAACCCACTCAGTTGTCGCCTGCTGGATTTGGGGACATGGCTGGCACCGGCTTCAGTGTGCATCCTTTCGAAGTCCCTTGCTGACATGGGTAAGATAGATGTGGCCAGCCAGGGATGCAGTTGTCTGGGGTGGGGGGCCCTCTGGAGAAGGTTGGTTTAGCACCCAGCAGAATGAAACAGAAACAAGCCAGCGATCCTCCCCCCACAGTCCGTCTTCAAGTTAGATCTACAGCAAAGTGTCATTCCCAGTCGACTCTTGGGAAGAACACAGCTCAGTTCTAATATGCACACATCACTCAAGATAAAAGCCTCTTTGAAATGAGCTCCCTCGTTCCCACTGCCCTCAATGGGAGATAGACAAGACACCAGCCATATTCCCAACCTGGAGGCTGCTGAGGCATGCAGGAAAATAAGTGGCCGGCTTAGACACGAAGCCCCACGATGAGTTGGCAGGAATCCACATGGGGACCCAGGCTGGTTCCCAGCTCACCCTGGACCACCGGCATTCAAGCACTAGTCAGGGGCTGAAGGCTTTGTTGAGTACCCTGGTCACATGGGGGGGGGGTGGGAGTCTGCATGGATGGGACAGAATGACACAGGCTTGAGACATAGACTTCCTCTGCACACTGGGGCCTCTGAAGGAAGAGCCTCTACCGTGTGGCATCTGAACTTTAAAGATGGGTTGCTGGAAACCATGAACGAGAAACGGGTTTGTTGCATGCACGTTGCTCGTAGACTTTCGATTCTGGAAATTCTCTGGAAGAGGATGACAAGCCAGAGTCCTTTTCATCTTAGGAGGGTTTCTCATTTGTGAAAAAAGAGTGGCCTAAGCTATTTAACTCCCACTGCTTTTCTTAAAGGTGTCCTCGTCAGAGCGCTGAGCCTCAGCCAGTCACCAAGCACTTAGGAAGTAGTCACTGGACAGGTTTTCCTCAGAGCCAACTCACCGTTTGCTCAGCAGCTTCTTGGGCTCCAGAATGTTTCCAATTTTATTAACTGCCTCAAAAGGCAGACACAGGAGATACTTAGGTAATAGTAAATGGGCACATTGGGATTTGACCAGGTCGATATGGCTCCAATGCCTGCATTCTCCACAGAGAAAGAAGGTCAGCACGAAGACTGGTATGGGGTGGGAGGGGGGGGTGGGGATCTTTGCACCTTCTAGTGAAAGTCCTCAGGGTAGCATAAACGGTGAAGTGAAGAAGGTAGGCTCAGTATCTCTAACAGTCTTACAGGAGTGGTCCATTAGCACCCAAGAGGAAGGAACTTGGTGATCCCTGAACCCTACCTTCTTTGGACAATGAGAAAACCCATTTAAAGAAGAAAAGCAACTGGCCCAGCCCTAAACCAGTATAAAATGAAGGTGGCATCTTATGAGTCCTTACCAAGTGTCCTAGGGCCTTCTCTTTGTCGGTGGCCCTGAAGTCAATCTCTCTCTCTCTCTCTCTCTCTCTCTCTCTCTCTCTCTCTCTCTCTCTCTCTCTCTCTCTCTCTCTCTCTCTCTCTCTCATCTTCCTTGCAGCAGGGCAGGCAGGTTTGATGTAGGCCGAAGACACACCACAGCAGAGCCATGAGAAAGCCGGTGACCCTGGAATGACTTGCAGGCCTCAGAGATGAGGTCTTTTCACTCCTCATGATCCTAGTGAACTTGCTGACTTTGAGAGTGAGCTCTGGACACACTTTGTTCTTTTGGACTTCCTGGCACCAACACCATGCTCACTGCTATGTAGGGGGCACCTTACTCCTTATAGATGTTGGGCAAACATTGCCCAGGAGAGTGGGACTTCAGGAAAGCAGGATAGAAGTAAATGTCCTGAAGACTTTGGCCTCTCGGATGAGATCATGGGCTTTAGAGGCAGAAGCATTTTATAGATCCAATAAATGCAACACAACCTGGCTATTATGCACGGTCAGGTGTCGTGATACTCTGCCTTGAATTCTCCACTGGAGGAGGAAGCGAAATGAAAACCCGTTTCAGGTTAGTGACCTACCCAAGGTCTCAGCCAGATAGGGAGGCATCAAGGATCAGTCATGGGGCAGTTATGGAGTCTGCTGGCCTCTCTGCCTGCCACATGGAGGTCTTGCAAAACTCTTCCATTCCACTGAGCCTGCCTCCCTCATCCACCCCGGTGGGGTGCTGTCTCCATGGAGATTATCATATCAGTGCTCTGACCGGGACTAAAGACAAACAACCCTTCTGTAAGAGAGCCATGCGCTGTGGAGCTGCCCTGAGGATGGGCGTCCGTGGTTCGCAAGCAGAGAAACTCAGCACGGTTGGCCAAGGCCGTACAGCTACTAAATGATCACGCTGACAGGAACCAAATAATGGCAGTGTCTTGTCAACACGTGTAACGACGCAGCAGTCCTTCCCCGGATGTGTCCCTTGCACAGGAAAAATGGTCTCCAGGTACTTCTAGATCAGGTCAGTCCCTCCACAGGGCTGGGACATTCCAATAGAAGGGCACGGAGGTCTCTCACCTAGAGAGGGGGACATGTAGCTTTGGCATTAGCTTGAAGGGTTCTCATCTTCGGAACGACACGCAATGGGATGATTCTACCACCCGGTTCTTCTGGCTCTTCAGTTTAAATGATCTCCGTGGCCTCAGCTGTGTATCCTCAGGCACAAGGGTCAGGACTTGACTGTCTGTCATTCTCTGTCCCGCCCAACCTCATGAGTGTCCTTCCCGGAAGCTGTGTCCCCTGGCGGAAGGCAGTGCCCCAGACAGACCGGCTAGCCTTAAACTGGTACTATGGCTGCATGAAGGTGGCCCAAATTAGTGCTTTGGTGGCCATGTGGCTCACAGAATTCCTCTGTGTACAAGTGGAATTTCCCACTCAGTGGCTGGGACAGAGCATGTGTTGATGAGCATCTGCAAAGCCGTACACTTTGGGGGAGCACACCGTGGCCAGAGTTCAATGTGAGAAAAGCAGGGGCTTGGGAAAGTACTGAGCAATCAGGCCTGATAGCCAGCTGCCTGCCTAGCAACTCCAGCTTCTATTGTATTCCAGCTGATCTTGAACTCTGGAGTGGGAAGTCCTGTGGGGGCGGGAAGGCGGTTCAGCTGTCTGTCTCTCAGTGGAGTGAAGAAGCCTGCCCTGCAGGCAGCCCACTGCCTTCCTCTCCTCCCCGGAGATGAATCAGCTGCTGGGGAACACTTAGGCCTTGGGAAACAAGGAGATAGCCCTGACCGGTGAGCCACAGCTGAATGAAGGCACTGTTCTTCTTGCTGGAGCAGTTTCCAAAGCAGCCACATCATTTTTGTCCAAAGCGCTCAAGCGTGTGTGTCTCTAGGGCGTCCCCCATACGATCGATCGCTGTCCCCAAAAGTGGGAAGACTATCTGCCTGTGGGCAGCCTTCTCAGACCAGCAGGATGCCACTTACAGCAGGGGAGTGATGCCAGGTGAGACACCACCTGTGGCAGATTTGGGACGAGGCGGGTCTATGCTTCTGTTTAGGGCCGAGAGCTGCCTCCACATCCACCTTCTCAAACACTGACTGGCTGCAGAGAACATACAAAGCCTACCCGGGATGCAAAGTCAGCACCCAGAGAGCTGTGCCCACCCTTGTCCTGTAAAGTCAGGTCAGCATCCCCAGGGATGCCCCAAGAGGGAAGAAACCCCAGCCAGTAGCCAAACTTCCATAGAATCCAGTTGAAGGGGTCCTCACAAAGGCTCGGGATGCTTCAGCATGGGAAGCCAGGCAATAAAGAGCAGCCCTGCTGACACTCTTTCTGTGGGCACCCAGGCGACGCTTGGCCAGGTTCAGCGTGTGCAAGCAGTGCCGTTTCCCGTGCAGAAAGCTCCAATCTTTCTAAAGGCATCACTGCCAGCTGGAGCAAAGCGTCACTTCCTGGGCTCCCTGGAATCGTCCTCGTGGAAGCTCTAACCCTGCCTGATTGGAAGCTCCAGATTCAAAGGCGTGCGCGCAGTTTGCTTGAGCAGGGAGGCACGGGGAGTGTCCAGCCAGGTTTTCTGAGGGACCAGCTCATCTTGGAGGTGAGGCCCCCAGATCATTCAGAGTAAAGCAGAGAGTCGGTGAGCCTTCTGCCTGCCTCAGTGGGAGGATGAGTAGGGAGTCACTAGAAGTTGTTTAAAAGTCAAAACAGGGAGCTCTTCGGGAAGATCTGACTCAGTCGGCCCGGAGTGGACCAGGAATCACTGACCCCTAATGTCTGTTACTCAAGGAGGCTTCCACACAACTGCTGGGTGCCCAGATGCCATTGGTTTGAAAGGCTTCAAGGAGAGCTCACCGTCTGCATGGAACATCCTCTCTGTCACCCAGGCCGCCTACTTGCCTAGTGACCAGCGGACAGCACTGGCTATTTTCCCATCATGTCACCTTCTTGAGGGTGTCCAGGGAGCACACAGCTAAATCTAGCGTTTTTTTTTCTGGAAAATGGAATACAGGCGGCAATCTCCTTATCGGGGGACCAGTGTGTGCCTCATCAAGCACAGGCAAGAGGAAGTCACGGACGGAGAAACAGTCCGTGGTCCGTGTTTCCCGGGGCTGGCCTGGAAGACAGCTGCACTTCTGTCTGCCCTTGCCTTTGTCCGGAGGGGCTGATTTTGAGTGGGGGAAGTTAGCTCACTGGTTACTTGTTCCCTCAGGCCACAGTGTCTTAGCCTCGACTTGCTATTTGGAAACAGGGGACACTCCTGACACCCATGGAATACTGTACTTTGCCCCAGAAAACGCTGCTCTAAGTGGGGTTCTCTTTTATGGTGGTGTCATAGCCACAGCCCTCCTAGAGATGGTATCATAGTCCATGCAGGTTGCTATAACAAAATGGCACACACCAAAAAAACATAAGGAATGGAAATTTACTTCTTGTGGATCAAGAACCTGCTTCCTGGTGCACAATGGCGCCTGCTCACCAGGGCGCTGGGTCCTCACACGGTGAAAATTTCCAGTATAAGTACACTAATGGAGCCAGGCAGTGGTGGTGCACGCCTTTAATCCCAGCACTTGGGAGGCAGAGGCAGGTGGATCTCTGTGAGTTCGAGGCCAGACTGGTCTACAAGAGCTAGTTCCAGGACAGCCAGAGCTGCTACACAGAGAAACCCTGTCTCAAACACAACCACAAAAATAACTACACAAACCGTGTTGACACCCTCACACAAAGCACTTCCGGAGACCCTGGCTCCTAATACGCCACCTTGGCTTTAGTGGGGACAGAAGCATTCAGACCATACTGAACCTGGAAAACTGTTTCCGGGGTGAGACATGACTGCTGAGGAAAAGTGCATCCCTAATTCCCCAAATCAAACCCAGATAAACTTGGAGAATACCCTTTGTTCCCAGGTTAGATACTGTCTGCGTGATCCGGCCCTCGGAGGTGCCTGAGGCAGCCAGGGGCAAAGCCTGGGATTAGATTCCGGGAATCCCCACAAGAATCCCGCAGTGGGGGCTTCATTTCCTCATTGAGAGGTCTAGCACCTTGACCCCACAGGCTGGTGGCCACGATGCCAGATTCCTCGACAGTACGGACACGGGTCTGGGCATGAACAGACTGGCTATGAAGACCATGATTCTCTTTGGGTGCAGTCAGTTTTCCCACCAGACAGAACTCTGGACTGGAAGACAAAAAAAAAAACGCCACTGTTGGCTAACTCTTGTCCTCACTTAGGTGGGCCAGTGAGGCATGGCGTATGCCAACCGGAAGACATGTGGGGATGACCAAGCCCGGTAGCTCGGGGTTAGGTGCTCAGTCATACCATGAAGTCAATCTGAGCTACACATCCTTCCCTTGTGGACAGTAAGTATGGTGACTCTAGACCACTGTACTCACAGTCCAAATCACTGTAAGAAGCATTTGCCAAATGATGCAATGCCCATTACTCAATATGTTTGATATTTATATTTGTGGATACTTACCAAAAACAAAACAAAACAACAACCAAAAACCTTATTTTTTTAAACAGGAATTGACCATAATTAAAAGTATAATGAAAACCTAAGAATGAAGTTTCGTGGCAAATTTTCTAAATTTACAAATTGGAACCTTTGCCAGAGGGCCGGGCGTGGGGAAGGACACTGCACACTTGGAAGGAGATGTTCACGAATTTGTGCGCTGCAGAAGGGCGCCGACTTCCACGGAAGTGTCCCAGGTCTCACCTGAACTCGTGGATCAGATGCTGATACCCGACGGGGGTGGGGGGGGGGTTGTGGGACCTTCCTCCAGCCTGCTCTCCGGCAGAGCAGCCAAGACTGGAGTGTGTTGTAAACTTGAGCTATGAGGTGCCGCCTACCCACAATGCTCCTTTCTTTTCCAAATATGCACCCACAGCGCATTTCAAATTCAACATCTCCCTCCCTCCCTTCGCTCATTCCTGAGCCAGACACAGAAAGGAGCTGTGCTTTCCCAATGGGTGTCCCAATTCAAAGAGGACACATGGGGACAAATCCAGACTTGCCAGCCCCATGGAGAGCACACAAAGCTTGGCTCTGCCGAGAATGAAAGCCCCAAGAAGCCACAAGCGTTTCAGGGATGGCTTGTGGGCTAAACCTGTGCCTGGATCCCTATATAGGACTGCAGCAAAGCCTACCCCCAAGGCCTCAGCTATGCGTGTGTGGTACGGAGCCATACATGACACACCGTTGAGCCTTATTCTGACTCCTGAACCTTCAGAGGCTAAGACTGCCATATCCCGCCCTCTTCTTTCTGCACCTTCTTTCTCACCTCTTCTGGGACAGAAATTAAACACCCTCCTGGCAGGATAGCTTAGACACATCTACAAAGGCAGCTGAGATCAACACACAATTCCTATAAACCACTTTATTAAACTACCTGTTCCGTAAAACACATAGAAGTGGACTCCAAATACATTCAGTTCATGCTCAGCAAACAAGTGTAGAAACATAGTCACATTTTCCCACTGCGTAGATTGTTCTTCCAAACATGCTGTACAGAAACACAGATGTGCACAGAGCTGGGGACACCACCGTCTCCAAGCACCCAGCCATTGCGGTCTGAAAGCACCATTCTGGCAGGCTTCTCTGGAGCAGCCCTTGGGCCCCTGCCTCTGCTCAGGATCCTAGGAGCTGCTCCAGGGGCAGACACGGGTCCAGGACCACTGAGATGCTAAGTCACTGGAGACCAGCATGGAGGTCATGTCTCACTTCTGTGGACTGGGAGGCAGACACTTAAAAAAGGGAGATATTGCAACACGGTGTTGGGGTGCAGCAAGGCTCGGGCCCTGGGGGCCCTCCAATGGGCCCTCCTCATCCACCGTCCACAGATCCAGAAGCACATGACTTCTTTCAGTCAATTCCCACCCACCCGCAGGTCTTACGTTTGAGACAATTTCATCTACCTGGCTCTAGTGCAGTGGTTCCCAACCTTCCCAATGCTGTGACCCTTTAATACAGTTTCTCATGTTGTGGTGACCCCCAGCCATAAAATTGTCTTCCGTGCTACTTCATAACTGTAATTTTGTTACTGTTATTAATTGTAATGTAACTATCTGATATATGACCCTATGGGGTAGCGACCCACAGGTTGAGAATCTCTTTTCCAGGCTTATCCTGGCAGCCCAGACAATACCTCCTCAGGGCTGTTTTCCTTCCTTCCTTCCTTCCTTCCTTCCTTCCTTCCTTCCTTCCTCTTTCTTTTCTCCTTCCTTCCTTTCTGCTCTTTATTTCTTCTCTCCTTCTCTCCCTCTTCTTTCTTCCCTCTTTCTTCTTTCTTTCTCTTTCCTTTCTTCTCTTTCTTCTTTCTTTTCTTTTTCTCTTTCTTTCTTTCTTTCTTTCTTTCTTTCTTTCTTTCTTTCTTTCTTTTCTTCACAAGTGATGGTGACTAGAACCTTGCTTCTGTCACTGTTCACTGCCTCAGCTCAGGTGCAGCAACTCAGTTTCCAGCCAACAGAGGAACAGCAACGACTCACCAAAGGGAGACCATAGCCCCATCCTCAATCACCACACAGCCAGTCCCCACCCACCAGTGTCTGATCCAAAGAGAGATTTCTCTAAGAGAAGGGAGCGGGGCTTTAAAAAAAAAAATAAGAGTTTCAAGTATGCTTTCCATTTCCTAGGTTTAATGAAGATAAAATAAAAAATGAAAATAAAAAATAAAACTTAAAAAAGTGTGTGTGGGGGGCACTGAGGCTGAGGAGATGGGTTAGCAGTTAAGAGCACTGGTTGCTCTTCCAGAGGACCCGGCTTCAATTCCCAGCACCCACATGGCGGTTCACACCTGTCTGTGACTCCAATTCTAGGGGATCTGATATCCTCATACAGACATGCATGCAGGCAAATAAAATACACATAAAATAAAAATTTAGATTCAAAACAAAAACATAATGAAAGGAACTTTGGGCAACAGCCAAGCTCATGCTTACAGGATGCCTGATCTCTGATACACATTTTCCTGATGAAAAAAATTTCTGAAATCAGGTTTTCTTGGGGACAGAAGTCTGTTTCAAATAAACAAACCAACCTTGGTTTGGCTTTTCTTAGAACTTAAAAAGCACTGTACCATGGAAGAGAAGCTGCCACCAGGAAGCTATCCCGGGAGCTGGGTATGGTGCTTTGAACCCACTGATCCAACACTCAGGAGGCTGAGGCAGGAGGATTTCCTAGACTACACAGAGGCTAGCCTAGACAAGACAGTGAGACCCAGTCTTTAAAAGCAAAATAAAATAAAATAAAATAGAGGGAGGGGGAGAAACTGAGGTTTCAGGAGAGAAGGAAGCCTGGCACACAGAAAGGGTCATTTCTTTCTCCATTCAGAGTGACAGAAGAGAGTGACCATCACTTAATTGCACAAATGGGAAGGTGACCAGGAAAGACACACTCAGCTGAGCAGATCCTTCTGTCTTCCCACTAAAACACAACACACATTGTGGAAAACCCTGCACCTTATATGGCTGACCTCATCTTCAGGGCAGATTACACTACAGTCGTGGGCTCCCCTATGAGTCTTGCACCCTGGGGGTCCCCTGAACTCATGGTAGCCTCAGAATTCTACCCACACTAGCCCGACACCCTACTCACATAAAATCCTCACCCAGAGTCATTTGAGGAGAACCCAAGCAAGCCATAAAGTCCCTGAGAAGACAGACCCAATCCTACAAACACCCAAGAGCTTATGAGAGGCCACTGTGGGCTAGGGATGGGTGTGTCTCTGTGTGTGCACGCACACATGCACAGATGGAACCCAGAGGCTGGGGAGGGTGGGGGTAAGAAGGTACAAACATCTTCATGGTAAGGATAATACCCCCTCCCCAGGGAGGCATTTTACTCTGAAAAAGGAACCAACTAAAACATCATTTTATTTTTATAATATTAAAAAATAAGTCTTTGATATATAAAAACTGGCCAGAATTTTTTTTTTTTTACTTGTTACATAAGAATTGTCATCTTACATGTCCAGACAATCACCGGATCTTTGTCTCGGGGTAGGAGTTAGGGTTAGGGTCCTGAGTATGAACGAAAGGAAGTGCTGGGGTCTGGAAAAGCACTCTGCAGAATAGAATACTCTCAGCCTCCATTTCGTAGAAGTCTGCACAGCAGGCTACAGATCTCCATGTACCTTTCGTGACGTGACCTGTGAGTCGCTTGGTGTGTAACAAGACATTAAAGACTGGCCTCTCGTGTCCTCACCCCAGCAGCCAGTCCTGGCAGGTAAAATCCCAGAAGGCAGAGATGTAGACAGGCCCCATCACTTCTGCAGGGGACGGAGGATCCTCCCTAGGGTGGCCCGCCCTGAGTCCTTCAGTCTGAGAGAGGATCTTTCCCCGGTCCCTCTGCCCTTCAGTGGGGTTTCTGCGTTGGCACCTGAGCCCCCAGGAGATTCAGGACATTTCTTGGAGGTCCTGGCACTACTGGCCCTCTTCAAAGTGCCGCTGTCCTTGGAGGCAGAATCCTCGGGGCCACCTTTGACCCTAAGCTGCCGCTGAGAAACTGTCCTGGTGATGCCGGGGGCTCTGGGCACAGGTGGAGCATCTGTTCGCATGCACCGGGATGAGGAGGCCACGGTATTTCGAGCAAAGCTTGGGACGGGAGGAGGGGCTCTAGAGACACCTGGAGCCTGAGGCGCTTTGGGCTCTTCCTTGGGGCTTTCAGAGTCTTGTGAGTTGGGGCTGTTGACCTTGTTTTCTTCGGGTTTCTGTCTGGGGATGTTTCTGAGGGGCTTGGCGCTAGGCTTCCTGAACGAGGCCCTGGGCTGTCCCAAGGCCTCCTTCCCTGGCCGCCCACTCATGCTGCCACTCGAGCGGGGCAACCTGGGCTCCTCTGCCCCAGGCCCACTCACGTGGGGCCTCCTGGGCGAAGTGTCAGAGGTCCCCCGTACTGAGCTCCTTCGAGATAGCAGAGTGTCTGTGCTGCTGGGTGTCTCCCGAGGGGAGGCCCTGGATGTCGGCTCCGGACGCTTCCAGGGCCCTGCTCCCCTGCTGGACTTGGAGATGGGCACCACTTTGCGCATGTGCTCATTCTCAGAGGAGTTCAAGGTTCTCACGGGCTTGGGCGCTGCCCCTTGGCTGCGCCGGGCGCTGATTGGCTTTGAGGCCCCTGGGGATGGCTCTTTGAGGGGATTTCTCTTTAGTGCCAAGGTATCCTTTCCTTTGCTGAGTCTGTCCTTAGGAAGGCCACCCTGGCAGCTGGGCTCACTCTTACTGGAGTCGGGAGCAGGTACCTCCCCAGGGGGACTGGAAGCAGGGTTGGAGAAGGTCTGGCTGCTGCCTGCCTCTCCAGCTCCAGAGGACACTGAGCCAGCACCTTCTCTCTCTTCCCCTTGCTCTTCTCCTCCTGGTTTGGAGTCGGCTCCCTCTGAGCAGTCCAGAGTCAGTGAGCAGTCTGTGGTATCCGAGACATAGAGCGGAGGCCCGGGATCCTTACCTTCGGTGTCAGTGACAACCACAGACACAAGAGCCTCACTGCTGGGTTCATCAGAGACAGCCCCGTCATCCTCCCCAGCAGGGCTGAGACCCTCCTGGGTACCTGTGTCCTTGGGTGTGAGGCTGTCACCACCAGCTTCAAGGGACTGTGAGCTCTGATGCCCTGGAGACAGCAGCTCTGTGGGACAAAAGTCCTTTAGAGTTGGTTGGGATGCTTCCTCCAGGCCCTTGGGACTCTGGAGGTCAAACTGCGCCAACCCCGTGACCAATTCATGCTCCCTAATGCCCAGATCCAATGGTAAGAGAGGAGGGGTTTTTGTGGGACCCAAGCCCACAGGTTCACTGTTCCTTTTCCGGAGGGTACTCGTCCTGCCCCGTCCAGTCGGTGGGAAAGGGGCTGCTGGCTCCTCCAGCTGGGGTGTTGGAAGCTGACTTTGCCAAGCCAAGCATGGGGTTGTCTCCTGCTTCTTTGAGGCCTGAGGTTCATGTGCAATGTTAGGGTCATGGTTCTGCTGTTCGCCGGGCTCCATCCAGGCGATGGTGGGTCGGGCCTGTCTGGGACTGCTTCGGGGTAAGCTGTTGAATTTGTTGGGGTCCTCTGGACTGCTAGTGGCACTCTCCAAGAAGGTCAAAAGCTCGCGGTCAGCAGAGATGCCCAGGGAGAGGCGAGAGCGGCGGGTGTTGGGGGGGCCGGTAGGAGGGGCTGGTGGGCCTGGGCTTCAGAAAGGACGGCAGGTCTTCTGTGCCCTTCTTAGCTAGCATCTCCACATCGTTCTCACTGCTGCTCCTGCCAAAGCCCCCGAGCTCCCCAGTCGTCCAGGAATGTCGCTTCTGCTCTAGCTCCTTCAGCCTCTGTAACTGTTTCCGCTCCTGTTCCTCCCGGTCATGGTTGTCCTAGTGGAGTGGAGAGAAGCCAGCATGAGACACAGAGAGCCTGTGTGCGATACCAGGCCGACTCACTGTGAGATTTAATGAGAGGTGCTTTCACCGACAACCCTGGGTCCCACCCCACACAGACTCTGCCTTCTTCTGCGTGTGTGTGTGTGTGTGTGTGTGTGTGTATACATGGCAGGAAAACTTCCCAAAGCAACTGAAGGATCTGACAAAGGGGCATGGTAGGCTTGGCTCCAACAACATGTCTACAGTTCTTATTTGATCCCTCGTCCCAATGTCCAGCTTCTAGTACAGGCTATGATTCCATGTATGCACACGGTCTCAATTCCAGCAAAGTCACCTAGGCAATTGTAGAGAGATGTTAAAAGGGTGCACACAAAATTGTACAACCCAGTTGTGTGGCTCTATCCACACTCCTCTATAAGTCAATTCACAGAGCCATCAGCAGGACATTCTGTTTACTATAGATTTGGGTATATAAACATATGCCAAAGACATTGAGAGACGTCTCTCATCATGTTCTTGGGGTGCTCCCTGGGCCAAAATAAATGTACAGATATCAAAAATGCCCTGGTGGCTCTGCCAGCCACAGCCTGAAGCAGAAGGGATGGTTCTGTCCCTCGTGCCCGGACCCATTCCCACAATCAGATAAATGGTATGCTTTACGAATCCTTTACCATTTATCCTGTTGGAAAGCAATGGCTCTTCCACAATGACACAGAACCCAAACAGAGATACCAAAGTGTCCGTCACCTCTGTGTGGCCTCGTAGGCTGCTGCCCTGAATATATCCAGGGGATTTACTCCTGGTTCCCCCGTGGATACAAATGTGAGGATGTGTTCAAGTTCCTTATGCAAAATGGAACA
Source organism: Arvicola amphibius (assembly GCF_903992535.2). NCBI lineage: Eukaryota > Metazoa > Chordata > Mammalia > Rodentia > Cricetidae > Arvicola > Arvicola amphibius. Next base: position 2,336,585 of record NC_052057.2, on the reverse strand, counting down.
GAATTTGCACATAGCCTATGCATATCCTCGTATACGCCTTAAATCAACTCTCAATTACTTATAGCTAGCCCAGTATAAGAGTTACATATGTATTGTTTAAGGCATGACAAAAAAAAAAAAGTCCATAGACATTTAGCACAGACAGAATTTTTAAATACTACTTTAATTTTGTGGTTGGCTGAATCTGCAGGCGTGGATATGCAGAGACGGCTGTATTTGTGTTACAATTCACGAGTTTCTTTTGGATTCCTGAGGCCCACGCAATCATGCAGTTACGCAGACACCTCAACTCTGTTATTGTTAGCAGTTTTTATTTGACATTACGTTTCCTCTTCCAGTGGGTTTTCCTTTCCAAGTTCCTGTGGAGAGCTGCCTGGGGAGTCTTGGCTCCTTCTGCAGCTCTGGCCACAGCTTCCCTAGGGTCTCCAAGCTTCCTGGCCTTCTCATTTTAAGCCTTCACATAGTGGGGGTGGCCCAGGCCCTAACTCTCATGACAACTGGGCTGAGAGCATCCCACAGTGTCCTCTCACAGGCTGGCAGCATCCAGATGGAGTGAGAGCCTCAGAGGCAGTCAGTTTGGCTTCAGCCAAGCCCCATGGCCTCCCACAGCTGAGCTCACTGCTTGGAAAGCAGCGTGTTAACGTGGCTGCAGGCGCAGCTCCCTGGTCTCAGCTAGATGGGGAAGGGAGTGGATAAGGAACCCGAAGGAATTCTGGACTTGGAAGAAATGTGAACAGTTCCTCCAATAAACCCATCTATGGATAAGTCTGCATTCAAACAGCAATAGTGAGAGCCTCAGGTTGAATCCTATACCATAATCAAATGAATAGACAGGTCAGTAAATAGAATCTGGCCGGCAGATGAACTAGGGGCTGCCTCATTGGCTCCTCAGCGTCACCTGAGAGAATGGAGCTTGAGGGACTTTTATTTTTATTTTTATTTTTTATCAAGAGGTAAATGTTTTACTTTTCATTCAACCTGGGAAGTTTTCTGGTTTTTGCATTCAACTAAGAGACCGGTGTCTGAATGGTTAAGGCAGCAGGCCCCCTCAATCTGGGAGACCTTCAAGGTCTTTCTCACTAAGGGCAGCATGGTCCCCATGGTGCCGATGCCAAAATAGTATGTGGCTCTGGGAATAGGCAAGAGGAAGGCCTCTCTTCTAGGTGAGGCAAGCCTCCCTAGAGGCTGACACTTCCTCCTAGGGAGGGGCTGAGAAAAACAGTCAGGTGTACAGGAAACTTCGGAGACTCATCAACATGAGCTAGCAACATGCTTCTAGGGTATTCTGTATGCTGTACGATCAGCAAAGGCCACCGTGACAGACTCCTGATGCTACACCAGAGCCACCTCCCCCTCATCCCTGCCAAGAACCTGCCATGACACCAAGCCAGATGGTCCTGAAACCAAAGAACCAATGAGCATCGTTCTGCCACGGGCAGAGGACTGGAAAGCAGGGCAGTGCCCACAGCCATACCTTCACGGCTTTGTTGAACCTGGTACAGAAATCTCTGAAGATCTGGAAGCATTCATCCAGTTTCATCGTCTCTTTGTCTTCACAGAAAAAATCAATGAGGGTGTGAGCCTCGCCCTGCAGCTCCTGGTTCCAGAGTTCCAGCTCTGACAACTTTTCCACAGCAAACTGGAGGAAAAACAAACAGAGACCCATGCGGTAAACAGGGTCAGCTGGGGTGGACGTGCTGTTGGGGTTCGATTTCAGGTCTCCGCAAAGGGAAGGCTGCGAAGGCCACTCAGAGCAAAAAGGAAAATGAGTCTGCCCAAAGCAAACCTCGAGAGAACAAGGTGACCTCCTGCCTGAGGCCCAGAAGCCACAAAAGGAACTGAAGAAGCCAGGAGAGCTCATACACACCTATAACCCCAGCATTTGGGAGACCGGGATTGGGGGATTAGGAGTTCAAAGCCCACTGGTTACATAGCAAGACCCCTGTCTTTAAGTAAATATGAGAGCCTTAACCCATAGAAGGTCACTGACCAAAGCTCACCTTTAAGAGCACTACAAGGAAAACAGTCTGTCGTCATTAAGAAATTCTGCTGTATTTGTTTTTCCTCCTCTGAAAACAGACTCTTCTTTGGGCCAAGGTCTCAGAAGTTAGCTTGTCCTGACAAGCTGCCTGTGTTATCTGGCTGAGAGGAGATCTATACTTAATTGCAAATAAACTCTATTGGGTCACTGTCCCCACTGACCAGGATGGAACCCTGGGATGCTACCAGAGACAGCTGTGCCCCGCGCGCAGTAGGTTTGGGGTGTATCAGAACTCCCCAGTTCTGATCATCAGGCCCCATTCCAATCCCTACTTTTCTGTTCGACTTTCCCTGACCCCTCCGGGATGTGTCAGTTTCCAAGGCCACCACAGATTTACTTCGACAAATCGGTTGAAGCCGGCCAGCAAGTCAGTGCTGGCAATGACAGAAGGTCACACATCCCCAGCATGTTTCCGATCCATCTAGAAAAGGGTTTGTGATGTCCAAGGTTCACAGGCACAGTTCCCTGATACAGGTTAGTGACAGCGTCCGCGCCATAATGAGGTAACAGAGGAGCGAGAGAAAGGGGACTGGATATTTGAGTTTCCGTGTGGACGTCTGTTATCGTTGCCTTGTTTACTAGCCTTGGATGAAGAAGGAATGTAGGAAGCATGTTATTTCACCAAAGGACTCTTACGTTTGTATTTTAAGGACGTCTAACCACAAACAAGTTCTTGTGGAGTGAGGGGTTGGGCCTAAGGTGTGGGAAAGAAATGGGTTTCCAGCTTTGGAGGAGGGGAGCTGCTGTCTGTGCGCACTCAGCCAGCCACAGAGCAGCAATGGAAATTCCTGTCAGATGTGGCACCTCCCACCGGTCCAACCACTTTCCCCTTAGTAAGCCTTTGCTTAACCCAGATACGTTCTAGGGGTGGTGGGGGACAGCTCTTTAGCAGAGTGAATACCAGAGACAGTAACCATCCGAGTCAGTGGCCCAAGAGGGTGAGAGCCTTCCTGATACATTTACTTCACCGGAGAAGAGGGCAATTCACAGAAAGCTAACTCTTAGTCTGTCGTGAACAGCTCCCTCCCTCACTGTGGGAGAGCGGGCCTCCTGATCAGACTCTACACTAGGTTCCTACCACTTCTCAGACGCCACAGGGATGGACGGATACCAGGACGGAAGAGCCTAACAGGACCCAAGTTGCCCTCGGCACCTGGGACAACCAAACATTCTGAACGGCAGCCTGAAAAGAGCCACCGCAGAGTATGATGTCATACATTCCTTAGCACTCTGCACAAAGCCAGAGCGAGCTGTGCCAGCCAAGGGGACCACAGCCCAGCAGCCGTGGGGTGAACCTGCACTTTCAGCACAGACTCGCTGGCCAGCTGTGGGTCGAAGCCCAAGGCCTGTACGTCCCACCCAAAGTAGGGTCAAAATGATGACATAAAGTTGCAAAAAAAAAAAAAAAAAAAAAAAAAAAAAATGTGTTTATGTATCTTTCTGCTCAAAAGCCTTGAATGAAAGCTGGACGGGCTTACCTAGCGTGTGTGAGGCCCTGGGTTCCAATTCCTGCACTTATGCACACAAACAAACAAACAAACCCAAATCGCCAAACAAATGAGAAAAGCCACAAGACTTAAACAGCTCTGTACTGCTCAAAGCAAAAGATGTATGGTCTTTAGATTGGTGTCTCAGGTCTGAGTCAAGCCCCTTCCAGAAACTTCATCGCACTACCCGGAAAACGCCCATCTGTGTGGCACCTTCTGTCTATACGAGTTATAAACAATGCTGAAGTTGGAGCTGTCACTTAAAGGTCCTGTCCTGGTCCAGCAGGAACAAGATTCTAGTCTCTGCACTGTTAAAACAAACACTACCAAAAAAAAAAGTTTAAAGAGCTAAAACAAGGTTGCCTCTGAATAGCAGCCCAGAGTTGAGTAGCAGGCAGCTGGGTCTTTATATAGAGGACTTCAATAATACATTTGGAGTGGTAACTTAGTTGAGGGTGTGTGCTTAGCTTGTACAAAGCCGTAGGGTCAATCCCCAGCACCTCCAGGACGAAAAGGTTTCGTATAAGATCTTAATATTTTAAAATAAGAGCAGGGCTGAAGGAAAAAAAAAAAAAAAACAGAATCTAAATTTCACTGTGTGACGGTTCTTATTCCGGGATTCCTGCTCCGTTTTATGCCCCTGACCATGCTTATCAGTGCTCTGCATTCGGAGATGGCAGCAGCCTCTGCATCGTTGCTGCATGCCGCTCTGGACCCAGCGCCTCACAGGCTCTCCGCTCTCCTTGCCTTCGGCAGTGGCAGCTCTGCTGCTCATGGCTCAAGGGTCTCACAGGAGGCGAGGTGCAACAGGACCAGGAAGGTGGTATCACTTTGTTTTTTAAATGAGGCAGATAAAAGAAGTACGTCAGACTATGTGATTAGTGAGTCACCCTGAGCTGTCCCAAACAGATCCACTCTACTGGTTTTTGTTGATGTTATTTGGAGTGGCTCCTGACACACCCTGTGGGCTGATGTGTTTGGGTGCTGATGGGCACCGAAGCCGTGTGTGCCCTGCTGCCGTCAGAGGAAATCACAACAGGGACAATGGGTCTCTCTCCTCTACAGAAACACTCGAAGGAGCGTTAGCCCGAACCCTCCAGTGTCAATGTTCTGTGGAACTCTCTCCAGTTATCCAAAAATATGCCGGTTACAGAACCAAACCTCCAGCTGCCGGGCAGAGCCCCAGGGTGAGAGGCCTGGCCTGTCGCCGTGCCGGCAGAAGCCCTTTCTAGAAGCAGATTCTGAGATGGTCATCGCTGTCCTCCACCACGAGAGGACAGAAAGATCCTTGTATTCACTTGGGGGAGGTGAGGCATGATGGAGCACTTGCTGTCCCCGCCCCCACCAGTCGCTCAGGCCTGCCTTCCAGAGATGCCAGGAACTGACCTGGAGGAAGTCTTCCATCTGCCGAGCCAGCTCCTGGTCCCGCTGGATGTTTTCCTGAAGCGATTTTGTCCTGACAAAGAGCGAGTGTAGCTCCGCCTCAGTGACATCCAGAGATAACCTGAAGACAGAAGGGGAGAGTGGGCAGCTGGCACCAAGACACCGCGGGGCTTATGGCTGTGCCAAAAAAGACCCATCTTTGGCCAGGCCTAAGCCAGGGGAGCGGCTGGGATCACATCTACCCATTAACACACAAGACTTAAGGTGAGCAGGCTGCCAGCCCTGCTAACCCAGCCCGTGGGACTGAGGGAGATTTCCAGACAGGTGGTCTCAGCACCACTGGGCAGCAAACATCGAAACTAAACCCCAGTGAGACTCGGAGCAGCTGCTTTCCTTGTGGTGGGATGCTCTCACTCACAGGGAGCCGGGCAAGGGAGGCTGAGGTGGGCAGGGAGCCAGATCCCACCTCGGAGAACTAAAACATGCCCGACCGTGCTGCAAATCAGCTGGGCTGATTGTTGTGTGTTTGTTCTGGCCATTAAAGCAAGCTCACCAAGACGGGTTTTGTCACCAGGAAGGGGTACAGGTGAAACTCAAAATCCAGGGGAGTTTTGTACATTTGAATGCATTTGTGTTGTTATTATGAATTTTAGGGTTTTTTTTTGTTGTTGTTGTTGTTGTGCAAAAAAGTTTTCTACTTCTGCTGGTCTTCGGTGGTACACGAGTCTTAACCTAAGGACTAATTCTACTTCACTTGTGTTTGTCATTCTCCCTCCACTTCAGATAAACAAGCCCAACTGGGAGAGGCGCCTCCACGACAAGCATGTCAAAACTGCTAACTCAGAAACAACACTAACTTCCTTCATATATATGCAATATTTCTATAGTATTAATATAGTAAAGGCATTTAAATATTAATTTCTTTTAGGAATTAAAAAAGTTTGCATCTTATGATCTGTTTTTTTTTCTTAGAGTATCATCTAGGGATCAGTAAACACAAATTATGAAGCATTTAATCTTTGCACTGGTAATCCTCCTGTCTGGAAGACCTATTATCTGTGGCTGGATGTCAATAACAGTTAGATACTGTCTAATGACAGGACTATGAGCTGTGGTTTATGTCCTTATGTGTAGATGGTTCATGCTGTTATGGCTGGCTATAGTCACTCAAATAATAAGGATATTACATAGTCAGCCATGGTGTAATTCGCCTGTAATTCCAGATACTCAAGAAGCTGAGGCAGGAGGATCATTTCAGCCCAAGGATTCCAGGCTAGCCCGGGCAACATAGTAAGAGCTCATTTTTAAAAAGTATATAATATTAATTTGGTTGATACAAGCAGTGGCGAGCTGAGCTACCTCATCAGAGGCAACTGTGGGCATGTCTTCCCGACTCTGCATGGAGTACTTCTCTGCTGGTGACCAGAAACTAGCTAGGCTTGCACTATTTAAGGCCTAGACGGCAGCAGATGTGAAAAACCAAGACTCTTTTCTTGAGGAACGATTAACTGCAGTGTTTACCGGAGAATGCATGGGCCTATTATAAGTTAAATATCAGAAAGGAGATGATAATACACACACACACACAGATCATTGAAGCATGCATCTATCTTAGGTTTAGAAGCAAATTAGAGTAATGTAATTAGGACTTCATGCTTGGTAGATACTTTCTCTGTAAAGCTGAGTGACTGATTTAGAATCAAGTCCTTTCATGGGCCTTGGTGTGGTTCCAAACTCTTTGAATGCAATAGAAAATAAATGTACCATGTTCGAGTCCACAGGGAAATAGTGATATTGGCCTTACAAGTTTGATCCAAACCAACTCCCAAGGTTGTAAGCTGTGCCTGCTCAACCTCTCGGGTGTGGGAGGGATTTGAAGTTCAGATCCCCATTTTCCTTATACAAGAATGGTGCTCTTCAGAATAGACTAAAATGGTTTCTTTTAGTCTAAAAATAACCATTAGTTTTTCAAAGGCCCCACCCACATTTCAAGGTGTGCACACACACTTGAAGCAAGCACACGGAAAGGAAGAAAAAGAGAAAAGATCTCAATAAGAGAAAACATTTCAGAGTCCAGAAATGAGAGCACTCCGCCATTCCCATGGGAAGATGGGCAAGGAGGCCAAGCGGCCGTTTGTCCCCGTGCTCACCTCGACGTCTCCTGCACGTGCTGCAGCTTCTCAGAAAAGTGTAGAAGGATGGCATCTTGCTTCTGTGCTTCCTGGAACAAAGACGGATTTTAGTCTTCCTGGGAGGGAAGCCTCATTCCCTTAGAGCTTCAGGGAGCCTTGGAAACAACACTTAGTTTTCAGCTTGCTACATTGAGGGCAGTTCCCCGAGACATGGACTTTGACATTCTTCCTAAGATTTACCAGAACTGCCCTCCTCTGTTCAGATACCTTTAACCTTCCCAAGGCAAACGATCCTCACATGAAATTCAACTCAAGTGCATTGAAACTCAATGGAATGAGGCAGCAGCTTAGCGCCCATTGTTCCCCAGAGAACCCAATACACCCTGCCTAAATGGCAGGCATCTTGGTAAATGTGCTCCTCCATGAAGGTATGGGATGCTTCTGACTGTTTTTTTTTTTTTTTTTTTTTTTTTTTGTTTTTTTTTTTTGGGTTTTTCAAGACAGGGTTTCTCTGTAGCTTTGGAGCCTGTCCTGGAACTAGCTCTTGTAGACCAGGCTGGTCTCGAACTCACAGAGATCCGCCTGCCTCTGCCTCCCGAGTGCTGGGATTAAAGGCGTGCGCCACCGCCGCCCGGCCGCCTCTGACTGTTAAACCAGTTTGCAAGTCAACTTTAATGAGAGGCATAGAAGCCCAGGAGGTATCTGGATTCTTCAGCTGTTTGGAGGCTGAGTAGGGAGGAACCAGTTAGAGGATTCCTTCCTACAGGAGCAGGGCCCAAGCCACCTAGAGCCAAGGCCCACAGCTGTCAGAAGAGATGACCGTGTTTCAGGCTGGGTAACTAAACAGTGTCTCACTTCAGTGCTTTGGATACTGACTTTGAAGACTAGAGGCTGGGCTGGGGAGACGGCTTGCCCAGCATGCCAAGACCCTGGTCTCCATCCCCAGACTCCAGAGAAGAGAAACTACAGGCAGAGTCAGACTCCAGATCTTACACCAGCAGACGGCACCCCAAGGCACAGTTCCCAAGAGACTGGTCACAAATCTGCTTCATCTCCCACCAAGGTTTCCACACCCAGCCTTCCCTCTCTACCCATGTAATGGTTATCCCTCCCAGCTTACACTAGACAGCTATGGCCAGGATGTCTCCTCAGACCTTGTTCCTGTTTTCCTCCAACCTAGCCTTCACCGTGTCTTATTTTCTTAAAACAAAAATCCTGGTCACACACTTCTGCCTGCTTCCTGTGACCTCTGACATTTGTATCCTTCCCTACGTTCTGAATCCAGCCTCACTACCTCCCTTGTCTAGTCCCTTCCCGTAGCTCAAACTGGGAATCCACAAAGCTTCCAAAGACAGAATCTTCTTTGTATATGCCCTGTCCTTTTCCTAATGGGGAAACCCTCTCTTGCCCGGGAAAACCACACTGTCTCTACTAGTGTTCACAGGGGGTCTCCCCCTCTCCACTTACCTGAGCAACAAAATGCAGAAGGTTCATCCCAGGCTTGTTTGCTCTTGTGTCCGCCAATTTGAGTAAAGAAGACAGTTTAAATCCTACAGCATTGCCAGCATACCCTCCCTAAAGAAGACAAGGCAAGAGAAAGACATGTGTTGAGCCTTCAGACAGACAAACAAAGCAGGCACACGTCTTGTTTTGGGTTCTACTTACGGCATTCATGATATTCCCGGCCTGGAGCACCAAGTGTAATATAGAATGTAGCTCCTCACACGACATCAGCTCTGTCAAAAGGAACACACCACTGCACCTTAGAAAGCCGTCCCATGCATAGAAGGCAGCTACCACATGCAAGTTCAAGCGTGCCTGAAGCAAGCTCTGACCCCAAAGCAAACACACTCTTTACTGTAGCCGTGCCTGTGACAATAGACATATAGTATGACCTATGTCCTAGTGTTTAGCTGGGGACCAAACATGTAGGGCAGTTGAACACCACAAAGCCATTCGCTGACAATTTTCAAGTCCCAGGAAGCAGAACAGCCCCAGGAAACACTGGGCCGTGGAGACCGACCTCCTCCCCCTCAGCAGTTAATTCTTTGGCTTTTTTCTTCCTTCTGCTCACTGCCATTTAAGAGTCTTTATGAAACACGAAAATCAAGAGCCAGCAACATTTTGCTTAGCCAATGAGTTAGGGAAAGATAAAAAATAAACAAGCTGGGATGTCATGTAAATAACTTGCAAACCACTAACCCTCAAGCCCCTGGTACCCAAAACATCTTTCCATCTTATTCAAAACACATTTCATTCTGGATTGGCTGAAGGCTATAAAAGGGAACTTAGGGTAACAGATTGGTAAACTAATTCTTTCTTTTAGTCACTTTTTTTAGCATATATATATATATTTCTCTTTTTTAAAATTCATTTTACATACTAACCACAGTTCCCCCTCGTTCTCCTCCTCCCATTCTCCCCCTACCTCCTTCCCTGCCCCATCCACTCCTCAGAGAGGGTAAGGTCTCCCATGGGGAGTCAACTAAGCCTGGCCTATCTAGTTGAGGCAGGACCAAGCCTCCTCCCCTCCCACCCCCCACCGCCCACAACAAGGCTGAGCAAGGTATCCTACCAGTAAACTAATTCTTTATTAACACAAAATCTCTTATGCATGTCTATAAAGAAGCCCAATTAAAAGTATACATTTGGGAAGCTAAACCAAACAGCGTAGTTATTAAAATGACAGCGCAGGTAATAAAATGTCACCTATGATATTTGTAGGTCACTATTCTCCACTAAGTCTGGTATTACTTTCAAAACATTACATTTGGACCAGTGCCTGTATTTTGTTATCTAAGAAGGCCAGTTTGGGAAGGTTACGCAGATAAGAAACGTTTCCTCCATGCCCACAAATTTATATTGCTCAATACGAAAACAAGTGCTCCCAACGCTGTTTGAACCGGAAGCTAGGTCCTTCCATGATTGCCGCAGCAAACAGCCTCGGAATGGGAAGAACTGAAAGAGGCCTCCACATTGGAAGAAGAAGAATTCCTTTTCTTATTCTTAGTGCCGCTCCAACACAAAGAAAATGTGTTGGGCTGGAGGGAAGGCTTTCTCTCACCACAGGCAGGAGCACCAAATACAAATAGACAGTTCCAGAAAAACCAGTAGAGAAGTAACTGGGAGGGAACCAAGCTGGAGAGCTGAAGATGGGAAGGTGGGTGGACCTGCCCATGCCAGGGCGGTGAGTGCCAGGGAGCTGTAGCTGCCAGCCTACCCTCTCAAGACACACGAAAAGCCAGAGACAAAGGCTCCAGCCCCTAGGAGGCTGAGCAGGAAAAGCTCAGCTGTTTTAAGATGTAAAAGGATCAGCTGACCCATCTCAGCTGTGACAGATCTTCACGTGCTGGAGTCTAGGAGGGTGGTAGGTGGGAGAAGCCACAGAACAGAAACCTCGGGCGCCGTGGCAGGAAAAGGCATAATGCCGCAGCCTGGAAAGGAGGTCTGCCTGCTTTGGGAAGACCAATCCCAGTTAGCAGAGAAAGGAAGGTGTAGATGGTCCAGGACACAGGGACTGTGCTTACATGTATCACATACGTGCGCATGCTACATACTGTACCACACTCACCAGCATCACACCCCATACTACGTACCAAACTCCACACATGATATAAAGTGCACACACCATACATACTAAATACCACAAACGCCATAGCACCACACATAATGCAGACGTACTTTATACCATACGCGCACAATACACACTCCACTCCACAGCACAGACATCACACACACACACACACACACACACACACACACACACACACACGGAACACGGAACAACACGGAACACGGAAAGCTAACCACGTTGAGAAGCAAGACAGGCTGCTACTTGCAAGGTTTGCTCTGAAGCCTGAGATGAAAGAAACTTCCTTCCATGGAAAGATAACATGCAAATTGATGTTCATTTACTTGAACTTCATCCCTCCTTATTCTTTTTCCCTTTTTAGGTGATCCAAAAAATGGGATTGTCCATTTCCAATTTCACCTGAATTTTTTATAAAAGATCAACAGCTCCCCAAATGGATGAAGGCAGCCGTGCATGGAAACACACCACCAGTTACCTTGTGTAGCCGTTCTTAGGACTGTTATGTCTTGGTACAGAGAGGAGCAAGAAGGCAAGAATTCCTTTTTTAGCACCATGGCTTCAATCCGAAGTGAATAGCTAAAAAGCAATAAGAAAATAAAAAAAAGTTAAGTAAAACTGTAGCAGGCGCCAGCCATGGCCCCGCTCCACAGAGGCAGCAGCCAGAGAAGCAGCCTTACTTTGGCACCTGAATCAAGCCGTACAGAAAGGAATCTGCCAGAGAAAGCTTGGACACATCGCCGTTAAATGTCTTTAACTTCTTAACCTAAAAGACAAGAGAAAAGGGGAGAAGAGGGAAAAAAAAAATCATTGATCAAAATTTAAGATTAAAATTCATTTTAGGATCATTCTAAAAAAAATGTTTCAGTGCTAAATTTGAATTAATAAAATGTAGACCTAAGGGAAAAAAAAAGAATCCACACCTACTTCTGTATTATTTTTTTTTTTCTTTTCTTGCTTGTTCATCCATCTTCATATCTGGGGATGAGCCTAGGCCCTGAGCATCTAGCCAAGCATTCCAGCACTGAGTCTCAGGTCTAGCTCTACTGCTAGGGGTAAATGATGTAGCTGGGATTCAAGCTGAGAGAGAACCAGATGAACAGGTGGAGGGATTTTCTAAATTCTAAAGTCACACCAGGAGAATGGACATAGCCTGCAAAAACAGACCTGGGGCCCAGGCTGCCTTCCCTGGGGAAAGGGCAGGTAAAATCCCCAGCCAAATCCATGTTTTCTGGCCTTGACCTCCTGGCTTTCTATAAAGTCTAAAAGAGCCTTAGGCACCAGTGGGGAGAAAAATTAGGTTCTTTCTTGCTGTGGAATAATCTTTTTGTACACTGTAAATATAAATTTTTCTCATTGTTACTAAAAAACTGATTGGCTAATAGCTAGGCAGGATTTTCGGGGCAGAGAGAATGCTGGGAAGAAGATAGGCAGAGTAAAAGAATTTTGAGGAGACAAACTTGTAGTACTGAGAAAATGTACCAAGCCACATGGCAGAGCATAGATAAAAAAAAAAATATGGGTTAATTTAAAATGCAAGAGGTAGCTAGTAACAAACCTGAGCTATTGACCAAACATTTATAATTAATAATAAGTCTCTGTGTGGTTATTTGGGAACTGGCTGGTGGGACAGAAAAACCCTCCTACATGTTCTCTCTCAATAGCTGAACTAAGTAAACTCATTCTTTTCTTTACTAATTTCTTTCAGAACGAGGCAGCAGGTTGTGGATCTAAGTGACAATAATCATAGTTTCTGCTCCTTTTGCCTCTGCCTTCTGAACTCTAGGATTACAGACATGTGTCCTGTCACCTGGCTACTGTTCCCCCACCCCCAACATTGGGATAGAGGCCAGGGCCTGGGCGTGAGAAGCATATGTTCCACCACTGGGCTACCTCAGCCTGAACTACACCATTGAAGTGAGTACAGGTCGGCTCTCCAGCAGGAAATGTGGAACAAAAGCTTCTGCTGAGCAATGGATATTAAGATATCTGATTATGATGCAGCAGCTAAGGTATAGAACTGACCCGGATGCCGATCAACAGGCAAGCAGATAAAGAAAATGTGGAATTATAGTCAACGGTGCGTCATTCAGGAATAGAAAAGAGTGAAAGCCTGCCTTGCATAACAAAACCGTGCGGTTCCAGAATTCGCCAGACGCTGACCCGCGAAGCGCTGCAGATTCTCTGACGGAGGCAGAAGCTAAGAAGTGTCCTGACTGTAGTACAGTAGTGAGCTAGGCTGTCCAGGGGAAGGGAAACACGGGCAAAGGGACCTGGATGTGATCAGCACACGCTGCTGTGCGCATCACACAGACCCCGTCAGCACACACAAGTAACAGCCTTAGCCAAAAGTAAAATACCGAAAAAAAAAAAAAAAAAAACGATCTGCCCAACGAACGAAAAGACAGGCAAATGGTCTATAACAGGATGAGGATCCCATTTCCACAAATCAAGAAGAGCAGATGTCTACCCCTCCCCGACGGCTGCCAGTCACTTTCCCTTTCAGTCGCTGGTCATTCTAGTTCTTCCCACTTATCTACACTGAACAGATGGATGAAGGTTTTTAAACACACACGTATTCCCCTCCTGTGGAAGAGCTCTGACGTAGGTAGACAGACAAACAGCTAGCAAGCAGAGGCAGAGGCAAGACAAAGCTCAAACTGCATCAGACAGAAAAATCCTGCCCTTCTCCACACAGAAAACTGGACCAAGCGAAGAGCAAAATCACTTCTAAGAGTCTTTCTCTTAGTCATGCTTGCTACTAACTGGTGACCAGAAATACTGACCAATTGTACACCTTCCTTCATGGAAAGGAATGCCTCTCCTGGGTTCTCCACTCGGGGTCTTAAAATGCTACATACAAGGTCTACCGTGGAGCCACACGCCGGACCATGGGAGCCTCCTCTCCCACCCTCTCATCACGTCTGGCAACATGAGTTCAAGCCCTCTGAAGCAGTGCCAGCTGGAGCCTGTCCTGCTGGTACCCAGCAACCCAAGAGGCCCAGGATGAGTTCCAGGCCAGCTTAGGCTGCCTAGCAAGACCCTGCCTAGAAAACTCAGACAAAAAACCAAAAAGAATGATAAAGGAGGAAAAAATATAGAAAATTATAATTAAAAAAATTAAAGGTTTATTTTTTTAAAAAAAAACCCTACTAGTAGACATATTTATATCAATTATGTGAAAATCTAAACTCTAACAGCACAGATTCACTCTCTAGAGTTAGGCGTCTCTCATAGATGCTTCTCTGCTTCATCTGCACTTCTGCAGGGCTGGGATGAACCTGGGCCTCACGCATGCTAAGCAAATGCTCTACAATGAGGAGAACGTGCAGCTACAACTGGATTGTTGGTTGGTCAAGGCAGAAGACAACCTTTTCAAAAACTACATTTGACCCCCTTGCTGAGAGCCATAAAGTAAATTTACCGTTATTTTTTTTTTTTTTTTTTGTTTTTGTTTTTGTTTTTAAAGCTCAGGACACTTCCGGTTTAGCTCACTTCCAATTAGTGCCTCGCTTGTGAGCTGAGACAGCCCTAGGCTGCATTCTGATTCCTCCTGGAGCAGAGTTGAACAGTTACTATATATGGGCAGGGGCAGAGCGAAGCCGAGCCTTTTAAAAGACCCCATGCTCACTCCATGCAAAGCTTAGGAAAACGACAGGCACAGATTTCAGTCCCAAGCAGAAGGGCTCATTCCCAGTAAACTAAGCACTTCTATTAGACATATGCTAAACAGTGACTGAGCACGGATTAATCTCCTTCACTTACACAGAGGGCCAAAAATGTTTATAGATCTTAAGGGACTGGCGATGGAAGACAGAAATGCAAATGCCATGTACATAGTTCTCCATTCTAGTTCCCGGCAAGCCTTGTATTCATTATGAGGGATCACGGCGCCTCCCCACCCACCCCCCACCCCCCCACCCCCGTGGCAGGGAAAGGAAGAGGCAAGGTGAGCAAACTGTAATTATTATGTAGTCTCATCGTCATTATCAGAAATCACGCCGTCAACACTGTAGGCATAATTTTGCTGGCTGAGCCAAGGGCCTCTCATTATGACCCCTGCTGTGCCCAGTTTCTGTAGGAAGAGCCAGAACATACTCCGGGGATTCACAAGGCCAAAGAAAGGGTGGCTTCCTCGTCCTGTCCCATTCCACTCCACAGCCTCGGGAAGGCAAAACGTCCCACAAACAAGCCGCCTCCAGAGGAGCTGGGGCCGAGGAATGAAGAAGCTAGGGGAGAGGGCACACTAGGACTGCTCCAGCCTTCAGAAAGCGCTGGGTTCCTCCCTCAGCACGGTGTGGCGGGACTGACCACCAGAGCATCAGCCCACAGCAGGAGCCGGGCCAGCCAGGCTGGGCAGCGGCTCTGGCCCCTCCTTCCTCATCCTCATCCCTGGCATGGGAGCCACTGGCAGACAAAAGCACACCCAGAACTTTTATTCGGGGGCCCGCCTCTTCCTCTGCAAGGGTAAACCACATACTGGAAGAGAGACGAGCAAACGTGCCAGATCAAAGATAACGTGAAGGGCAGAGAAAATTCCTGATGACAAATTATCCTTGGCTACGGTTGGCCTGTCAGCTGAGAAGGCAGGGACGGGGGAGATACCCGCGGTTTCCGCTCGGTTTTCAGCGTGCTGATAAGGTTACGGGATGATAGCAGAGGTGGTGAAAAACCTGCCTGCGAGACCACATGGTGTGAGGCGCACCGTTTTGACAACCTTTACCCTTCCTTCCTTCAAGAAAGGTAATAACTGCTCAGGGCCAAAGAAAATTAGGGTTCAAGTCCACCTCTCTTGTATCACCCAGCCATCCAGAGACACCCTGTAACCCACGAGAGCCAACGCAATTTGCAAATGAGGACTATCTCATACTGTTCCCGTAAAGAGAAAATAAGGAAAAGGCTACAGAATAACCATCTATGTGGTAGATGAGCTTTCTCTTTGTTCATCCCTGTACTGAGCCCTGGAAATGTAAATGGTAAGTTCTTTCCTGTGCTAAAAATGAGTACTGTGTTCTATGCCAGGCTAGCGGTCGCTATGCACGCACAAACATTGATTACTGCATTTCTGCTAAAGTTCCAAACCTTTCTCACTTAGCCCAGCTTCCTCCCTGACCTCGTCCTCCTCATTCACCTCCACCAGAGACCAAGATGCTCAAGGGTCCTCACAAGTCTAGGCAATACCACAGACCACAGAACATTCTCGAGGCAGCTTCTGCTCCCTCTGCAGCCCCTTTGGCCCGCAGACACCCAGCAGTTCCAGGAGGGTTGACCTGGCAGGGAGTGTGAAGGGTGTGGAGACGCAGCCAAGAGGCAGTAATGTAAACAAGAAGTGTGACGGGATTGTCACCACACATTTAGACTGAGGAAGACCCTGCACAGGAGACTGCATGCTCTGGCCTGTGTCAGAGGGGTTCACAGACGTCTCAGGAGTCTACTCCAGGCTTCTTTGCTTAGCTCACCAACTGGGGCAGAGGAGCTGGGTGACCTGGATGGCTCTCAGGTGCTTTTTCCTCAGTTGGCCCTGGACAATCCTGTTCCAGTGACACCTCACAAAACCCAGCAACAAAAAGACCCTTTAAACCGAGGCACTCAGACAGCTATTAGCTCTTTCGAAAGACTGGACACGAGAAATGAAAAAATGCAGATATTAAGACCACAGTTCATCACGGCACGAAGCTGGCATCCTCCCTCAGGCCTCACACCTGGCTCTCATTTACCGTGAGGAGCCTTCTGAGCACTTCTGCACGTACTGTCCAATTTGATATTCCCTTTCAAAAAAACGATGCTGTCAGTTACTGAACACTCAGGGAATCCTAAGGTGGGTGAAAGAGGCAATGCAGGAATACAGCTTCAAAAGCAAATCAGTCTTTCCCAGTCCCTTTGATACTGGAACTCAAATCCAGGACTACACGCATGCTCGGGAGGCATCTGAGCTGCATCCTTGGCTGAAAGCAAATACTCTTTTAAAGTGCAAATGAAACAGGCTCTACTCATCCTAGCAAAGACACTTAAACCCCCATCCTTTCTACAGGAAGAAAGAGGAAGGACCGTCGGTCCTAAGACCATTAGAGTACGTTAATAAAAGTCATTAATTCATCTGGTCTTAAGTAAGTTACACTCCATTTGTAAACAAAAGCTGGGGCAGAGAGAGGGCATTCCACCATCAGACACACATGAATTAAATGAGAGCCTCCAGTTACCCGCTAATCCCACTATGAATTTAGAACCCGCCACCATAAACAAACAACACAACTCTCTCTTCTCTCTCTCATTTATCTCTCTCTCTCTCTCTCTCTCTCTCTCTCTCTCTCTCTCGGTATTAATGGTATTGAAGTCACCTTTTATAAATGATATCTGGGATGGGGAGGGGTTGAATGAGGAGTCAACAGTACTTTTGGAAGACAATTTATATAAAAAATCCTTATCCTCTTGATTTATTTTCTTGCAGCGGGAGGGATCAGGCTAGCGCCTCATACATTTGAGCCACGCTTCGTTCCAGCCTTATCCGTTACTCACACAAAATGTCTCCTTTTCCTTTTATTCACAGAAATAAAATCTTTGATAAAGTTGCATGCTGTTTTAGTTCAGCGTTCACAAGCATATGGATTTGTGTAATTTCTTACTGAGACTTTCTTCAGACCTAAAGGTTGGTATCACCCCGATGTTGGATGGTTTTATAAAACCGCTATCCTAGGGCCTAGGGCCAGCGCTTCGGCTCTGCGAACAATGGCTCTCGCCTTTAAGTCTGGTGTGTGAGCTGAATCTGGTCCTTGAGACCCACAGGAAGGAGAAAGGGAAGAGACAATGGCGCTGCCCGCTGACCTCCACCGGAGGAGCGCCATGCCATTCACTCACCCCTGACACATACAATAAGTACATTTTTAAAAAAAGTTTTAAATAGCTATTCTCTTTTCTCTTATGAATCTCCTAACTACCCAGTAACCAACTAACCTGATCCAAACAGAATTAATACCTTCCTATCACAGAGAACTTTCTGTGACCACAGCATCTTCCCCTTCTAGTGCGTTACACAGACACACGGTATCCACCTACATTTACACTATCTTTATCCAGAATAGCTTTTCTTTCCTTTTTAAAAAAGACAAGGCGTGGGTATTATAATCTGGGTTCACGCTAGGCAAAGGTCAAATGTTAAGACGGTGGAAAAGAAACCTGAGATTTATTGAGCTCCCGTGTGCCAAGTAGCATGCCAGCTGCATCCACAGGGCTTACTCATGTTGGGAACCGATGAGGTAAGGGTCATTGTCCTCATTTACAGGTGAGGAATCTAAAGTTCACAGGTGTTCGGAACCTTGCCCGGGTTTCTCAGTTATGGGACAGCGCCGTCTGAACAGACTGACTCCGTAGCCTGGCTTATTCTATTGGACTGGCCACCTTTTGCTTTTCTGTGTGTCTCCTCCGGTTCTGGAAGGACAGGGCTCTGAGTACAGGGGCCACTTACACTCAGAAGAACAGGGACCTTTGCTCATCACTTTAAAGACCCAGAAGTCCAGGGGCCAAGTTCCTTACCTCCTCAGACTCTGGCAGAAGCTTAAGGATTTCTCGAAGTGTCTCTGACCCGTAATGCTCACTCTTCCCTTGGTGGATGTCTTCAACGATGGACTGAGGAGACCTTGGAAAGATAAAGAACCACATTTGCTGGTGTGGAAATTAAAGCAAGCATCTCTCCTCCCCCTCCCCTCTCTCTTCTTCCTGGTCCAGAGGCCCCACCAGCTCCACTACTGGAAACCACTCTAAGGTTTCTTTCTTCCTCCAGAAAACATCCCCAGGAATCCGGGGAAGGCTGACAGCAGCACCCGCCATGGGATCTTTGGGGGAAGATAGATGTAAACTTTGCCTGATGAGGGGTTCGTGAAGTCCCACCTCTTACTGAGGCACTATGGACAATTAATGGGTACCGGGATGGGGGTCGTTTTCCTCAGTGTGTATAGCCACTGATAAGCTGCCCACGTTCCTGTAAATAACCCCTCGCTCATGTAAACAGCCATCATTAAACTCAGTAGGTTGAAAATAAAAGATCAAAGTCAAAGAGACCTGTGGGGAGAAGACTAGGGAGTGGGGGAGGGTGATGAGAGAGGGTAATGGGGACGAAACATCCTAAATTCTGGATATATGTATATGAAATTGCCAAAGAATTTAAACACACACACTTTCTTGACATACAGGTCCTACATGGACATCACAGGGCATTTCTCCCTCACTTCAAGATTGTGGGATCACCGCAAAGGCAGAGGCTTGCAGACCCACGGAGCCACCCGTCTAGGAAGGACTTGGAGGAGTTAGAATGCCCCTCACTCATATTCCGAGCTGAACTTCAGCTCAGTCACACTCCCATGGCGTGGATACGGCTAAAGTTCCAGACGTGAGCAAAAGTCTTACTTTTTAAACTGCTTAAGAAATATCCCAATGTTCATACTTCGCTTTGCATCCAAGACGTTAACCTGGAAAGAAACAGATACATAAAACCTCTTAAGTATAAATAAAAACACCTGAGTTGAGGCGTGGCAGCACACGCCTTTCATTCCAGCACCTGGAGGCGGGGTGGACGGATTTCTGAGTTCCAGGCTAGCCTGGTTTATATAGTGAGTTTAGAACAGCCAAGGCCCTGTAGAGAGACCTTGTCTCAAAACACCATAATAACTAAGTAAAAATAAAATAAAAACAGCTGGAAGAAACAAGAGAGTTAAAAACCCGTGTTGTGGGATATTTGTACACTGTGAGATATTGCTGTTAGATATCGACAATATAGTGCTGGGACTGGTTTAATAAGGAGCTGAACACTCAATAACTAGGCAGGAGGGATAGGCGGGACTTCAGGAAGAAAGAGGAAGGAGGAGAAAATGATCGAAGCACGGAGAAGAAGCTGGCCAGGTGCAGAATGAGGACACACAGAAGGAGACAGAGGTAAAAGCCACATTGTAGAACATAGTTAAATAAAAATACGTGTTAATTTAAGTTATAAGGGCTGGTTAGGAACAAGCCTAAGCTACAGGCCAAGCTTTCATAATTAATAAGAAGTCTCCATGCCATTATTTGGGAGTTGGCTACAGGACAGAGAAAGACTCATTACAAACCTGTTAAAGTATAATACTAATGTACAGGGAACAATTTCCGATATGTAAATCTGGTAATTGACACATGCTCTTAATATAGTTTTATGGGTATTCTTTATCGTCTCTCTACACTTTTACCAGAACGCTGTATTTATTTCCTTAGCAGTAAGAATGACACGTACCTCTGCGTGTGGTGGCACACGCCTGCAGTCCCAGCACTCAGAAGACAGGGAGAGGTAAGAGGAGGAGTTCAAGGCTAGCCTAAGCCACGCAGTGGTTGGAGACACGCCTGGGCTACGTGACAGTCAATCTCAATTCTGCTCCCACAGCACCGTAAACAAACAAATTCCTTTTTGTACTGGGTGGTTCAGTGGTGGAGTAATTATCCAGCACATACAAGACCCTGGGTTCCAGCCCCAGAATAATACATAAGACATATGTTTATTATACTAATATATACATTCAAATAGATAATATTATTTAATTAAAACTTTTCTTTGACATATAGCCCATAATTAAAGGCCAAAGTAGATATATTAGAATAGCAGGAATCATATGAGAGTTGAAATGGCAAAATAAAGGAATGACTTTTGATTCACAGACATAAATCATTTGTTCAGGAGAAAGTAAGGAAGTATCCTAGCCACAGTGGTGCACACCTGTGATCCTAACACTAAAAAGTTTGATGCAGGAGAATTATCAGAAGTTCAAGGCCAGTCAGAGACTGCCAAAAAAAAAAAAAAAAAAAAAAAAAAAAGGAAAAGTATCCTACATTTTGTTTGTTTGGAAGTTTAAAAAAGTTTATTTCACCAGGAAGCCTCAGATCTATACATTTATTTCCTCATTTTTCTGTCTCTGAGTGAGAAGGTATCATGCAAGATGCAGTTTTACTGTGTAGATCAGGCTACTCACAAACCCCCAGAGATCCCCTGCTGGGGTTAAGCATGGGCACCGCCATGCCTGGCATTATGTGGCACCTTTTGATTTAGCGAATGCTGATAGAATTATCCTGCTGTGCCATCAAAACCTGGATTGGACTGTAACAAGTTTTAAGCGTTCAAAAGAAGATCTTATTGAACTATAGGTTACAACTTCTGGAGGCCTGCTGGGAAGAGATCTTTACCTCTGGAAGTGAATATTCAGAGAGGAGGATGGAAGATAGGCTAAAACTACTGCCATCTCTCCCATTCGTCTTTTAGTAAAGGGGGTGGGGCTAGAAGAAATAGAGACACACGGAGATTCGTCGTGAACAAAGGAGAATCAGGCTTCAGACCAAATTCTGCATCTCGGGGTGGCTTCAAGTTTGTAAGCAACAAGCAAGACCGTTAATGTCACTTCCTGGCCATCGGGTTAAAATTTTACCAAGTATGGCTGCCTCCTTTTGAAGACTAATCTTGGACAATCTCATTATTTACTAACCTAGGGGTTTATCTGATGTTAACACAATCACCTGCCAGCCATAAAATAAGCTTCCAAGCTGAGAGGGTGCCCTCCTTATTGGACTCCTACCCGGAGACTGCGGTTCAAGTTCAACATGAAGGAGGAGAAGGAAAGGGGCAGAAAGCCCGAGAAACCTAACACTCTAGGGAGGAAAGCTTCTGCTGGAATGAGGAGTCTCAATTTATTAAGACAGAAAACCGCTCATTAAAACTTGTAAATTAAAAGGCCACAAGTACGGACATGTACAGCGAGGTGGTTGTGTTCGCCTCTACCCAGAATGGAAACAAACCTGTTGTCTAATTCTCTCACTAAATTGCCACCTCTTGCTGTGTTTAACCCCGGACTGTGGCATCCTTCCTCCCCGTGCACTTCCAGCTCCACCCTCATCCTGTTTGCCCTTTTCCACCCTCCGGGGCTCTGGATACTTGGCCTCGGTCCATAGCCACCGCTGCTGGAAAGGCAAGGGGAGAAATTACTCTTATTATCCCTGTTTGACAGATAAGGAAACCACCTCAGAGATGTCATTTGTGGCTTTCCCAAAGCAGAGGTGGGACAGAATGTTAGCCTGCTTCTCCCTGATTCCTCTCCCTTCCGGTTCCTGTGAGTTTAGCACTGGTGGGTCTCAATAAATGTAGTCCCCCCTGGCACACCAAGGTGGGGGCGGTCCCTCCAGAAATGAGGACAGGTCTGTGAAAAGCAGCCAATCACAGTCTGGCCAAGTCTAGGGGCACCCCCAGAGTTGTTAGTGTGGGATGCCTGGTGACATCACGTTCTCACCAGACAGATGAGCTTCCAGGAGCCTAAGCCACCCCAGAGAGGCTGCCAATGCACTCAAGTCAAGGGCAGCTGGAGCCTGCAGGAGATGTCACCACAGTCCGGGCAGTTTCTGAAAATGGTCACAGTCAGCCAGTCTCTAAGGAAAAGCCTGAGCTGGCCACGGCTGATCAGCTTACGGAGAAAACAAAGGCCAGCGCTTCACCCAAACAAGGAACAAGAGACAAGCTTCAGGACAGCCTTGCTCTCAGGCACCCTGGGCTTCACCTAGTGCCTGATTCTGCTGCCTTATCAAAGGGGATCCTTAGAACAGTTATAAAGGTGTTTGTTAAAGCCCTTCAAAGAGGGTTATCACGGCCCATGTAAGGAGCTTATCTCACTTCCCAAACGCTGGCTGCCACAAAGCTAGTGTTTCAGCTGCAGAGCCCTTCAGGACTGGGCTGAAGCCACACACAGTGGCACTTGAAAGGGAGCCCAGCCGGCTGTAAAAGTTAAGTCAGAGGGGGCAGGCTGCTGAAGCTGGGGATGTGCCAAGCCAGCCGCAAAGGCACTGTCACCTCTCCCTCCCACCTGGATGTGACACACCAATACCCCTCCCCAGACCCCCTCTCTCAGACAGGCACAGAATCCAAAGCCTGACGTGCCCTGCAAGACAAGGGCCCTGCCACGATGCTGAACCCCCAGCCCACAGTTCCCATGCTTTTCCTATGCACCAGACATTACAAAGACCCACCTCCCGTATCCTTTAAACAGGAGAAACTGTTTAAGCTGTAGGAAACTGTGTATAATATTTAGCATCATGACCATTTCTGGGTGTACAGTAGCACTGTGTGTATCCACGTGGTAGCTATGATACCACCCAGCTTCAGAGTGTTCACATCTTGCAAGGACAAAGCCCTGAACCCATTAAACAGTAGCTACCTGTTCCCCCACCTTGCCCTAGACAATGACCCTGGCTGGTACTTTCTATTGCCATGAATTTTTGAATTTTTTGCATCCCCTTTTTCTACCTTGTGTGTGTGTGTGTGTATGTACACTGGTCTGTGTAGGCCAGAAAACAACCACCTGAGTCAGCCTTAGGAACACAGTTCGCCTCCTTTGAGACAGGGCCTGTCATGGGCCTAGAGCTCACCAGTCAGGCTAGACTGGACAGGGTCAGTGAGCCCCAGGGATCCAACTGTCTCCACAGCCCACGTGTGAGGATTACAGGCATGAACCTCCACACTCAGCATTTTCATGGGGGTCCCAGGGATTGAACTCAGATCCTTGTGCTCTGGAGGCAAGCACTTTACTGACCGGCCTATCTCTGTAGCCCTTCAGGTTCCTCTTCTAGGCAGAATTAAAATTCCTCTGGGTGGTGGGCTTAAGTCAGTTAGCAAGTTTTCAAGGTGGAAGAACAAAACTTCCAGTCACTTGGCGTGTTGTTCCCTTGGTGGTGTGTTTCCTTGGTGGTGTGTTTTCTTGGTGGTATGCTTCCTTGGTAGTGTTTCCTTGGTGATGTGTTTCCCTTGGTAGTGTGTTTCCTTGGTAGTATGTTTTCTTGGTGTGTGTTTCCCTGGTGGTGTGCTTTCTTGGTAGTATGTTCCCTTGGTTGTGTGTTTCCTTGGTGGTGTGTTTCCCTGGTAGTGTGTTTCCCTGGTGGTGTGTTTTCTTGGTGTGTGTTCCCTTGGTGGTGTGTTTCCCTGGTAGTGTGTTTAGGTTTTGTGGTTTGGGTTTTTGGTTTCCTGGTAGTAAACCCTGGCCTTAGCACTGCTAAGTAAGACCTTTACCCTTGAGCCAAATCTCAACCTTTTAAACCAATTTCATTTTACCATATGAAAGGGGGTATCCTTACATATGCCGGTCACCTAAAATGGGGGCTGTTTCTACACGACTCAAAACCTGAGAAGCAAATAGATTGCATTGCATATATATTGTTTCAATCTATATGCTCTATTTCATTCTACAGGTCGTGAGTGTGAGCACTTCCCAGAATCTCAGAACACACTAGGAATGTAGTCATGACTCCAGGAGAATGACCAGTTCTCAAACGGGGGCGTGGGAGGATGAAGCAGCATTGCTCATGGATCTGGAAAGAGCAGTCATCCTGGCAGCCTCCCTCCATGCTCCTGACTCCTCCCTCCCTGCTCCTGACTCCTCCCTCCCCTCTTCTCTCCCACTTCATCCACACTGTGTCAGCATTCACTCACTCACTGTCTTTCCACCACAGGCAGCTGGTGAGCTCCAGTTCTGACCTGTCCTCCCTAGGACAGCGGACCCTGCCCCACGCTGGGTCATTCTGTTTTTTGGGTCTCCATTTGTTTTCTTTAGAGTTCACCAATTTGATAAACCTTAGTGTTATCCGTAAGTGTTCACTCTAGGGGTTAAAGAGATGGCTCTGTACTTAAGAGAACTTACTGCTCTAGCAGAGGACCCAGGTTCAGTTCCCAGCACCCACATGGCAGCTCCCAGCCACCTGGAACTCCAGTTCAAGAGATCTGATGCCCTCTCCTGACCTCTGAGTGCTCCTGCATGTATGTGGTGCATGTCCAGACAAGCAAACACATGAGTAAATAAATAAACATAAAAAATAAAGTATTTTTTAAAAGAACTGCTCAGATTGTAAAGGGAGATAAAAACCCAACTAACAGCAGCATTGAGAGACAGAGACTCAACTAACCCCAGTGCTGAGAACTCAGGACATCAGCAACGGATGGACAGGAGCTTGGCTCTTTCTCAGGGATGGCATCAGTGAGTTGTGAAGTGAAGTCTGAGCTGAACCTTTTATTAGGAGACCCGTATATATCAGTGTATCTCCAATTGCTTTATTACAGCTTAATCACTATGACACCATCGCATCTGTGATCTCCCAAGTTAATTTTTAGTAACAAGCATACGAGTATGGTAGCATTTCATAACCTCCTGCTCCCAGTGTACTATATTAAGTGCTGTGCCTTCTCTGCCTGCCATTCCCAGACCAACATCTTCCCTACCCTCCAGCAGATTCTTCTTCCTCTGGAGCACAATGGAACTTTCTAGTAACCCTCTATGAGCCCTTTAAAATGAGAGCCAATCATATACTACCAGGCCACTTCTATGTGAGGTTATTATACGACAAGGGACCCAACCTGCTCCTCTGCACGTCTGAACCTCCAGAATTATGGCCTGTTATAACGTGCTAGTGTCCCGTGTCTGGGCTTGGAAGCAGGCCTCCGAGGAACACACCACTCAGCATGTTCTCCAGGGCACCCGGACAGAGGGTGAGGACTATTGCTTTTGACCCTGGACTCCACTCACGGCAGGGTGAGCTGGAAGATTTATGGCTGATCTTTGTCAGAGAGTAGCCTGGCTGAACTATAGCTTCTATAGGAGATGTGCCCGTCAGAAAAGGAAATGGCACACACCAGTTCATTTTCAGTCATGGTGACGGTAATGTAAGAAATTGGGGTCTCTTCGGTGGCAATGTGAACTATCATGAGCTGAAAAGGGCCATCCTGGTGCTCGGCTATGACAGCTTTTTAATATGGTGCTTTAATATGGGTCTTACGGTCAGACCCGCGAGTGTCTAAAGCACCATCTCTGCACCCCGCGCTCACAGCGGCCACATTCATAAACAGCAGAAGCAGCAGAGCTCCCCAAGGATGGAGGGATTTATAACCGAATGTGGTACAAGCCTACGGCGGAATATCGGGTGGACTTGATGCTGACACACAGGCCACAGCTTAGGTGAACCTTGATAACATCCAGTTAAGGGCCATCAATCAGCCATGGAAAAGACAAAACGCTACATGGATCTACTTCTGTGGGGTACCTGGAGTAATAAAATTCACAGAGACAGGAAGAAAAACAGAGCTGCCGGGGCCAGGGTTGCAGGGATGAGAGCCCTTGTTAAACAGGTATGCGGCTCAGGTTTGTAGGGCGGGCGGGTTTTGGAAATGAACAGTGGAGTCTTTACCACATTATGGATTCACTTGATATCCATTCAACTAATAGGTCAGGTAGTGAGTTGTATATGTAACTTACAATGAAATATATACTTTTAGGGCTGAGGGTTCGGCTCAATATTAGAATAACTGCCTCACATACGCAATGCTCTGGATCCCGTTCTCGGCATCTAAACACTAACAACAAAATCGGGTTGAGAGACAGCTCAGGGGTTAAGGGCACTTGCTGCTCATATAGAGGACCCGGGTTCGGTGAGCACACAATCATCTGTTAACTCAGTTAATTTCAACGCCTTCCAAGGGCACTGACTACACATGGTACACGGACGGATGCACAAGCAAGCGAAACCCTCATACACATGAAAATCCAGTGAATAAAGCTCTTACAAAATAAAAACAATTCTTTAGAGCTAGAGAGATAGCTCAGTGGGTAAAGTGTTTGTCAAATAAGCCTGATGACCTTCCAGTATCCATCATTTGCATAGGTTCCTTAGAACACACACACACACACACACTCACACACATATTCACACACTCACACACACACAAACAAACACACTCACTCACTCACATACACTCACACACAAATACACACATTCACTCACTCACACACACACTCACACACACAAACACACACTCATACACACACACACACACTCATACACACACACACACACACACACACACACACACACGTTCCGCAGTAGCACAGGTTCCAGTCCCAGCACTCCTGTGTGAAGGTGGGAAGCAGAGACGGGACAATCTCTGGAAGCTTGTGGGCCAGCTGTTCTGGTATGGCGAACAAGAGAGCCTCTGCCTCAAAGGGCCAACAGAGAAGTCCAATCTCCACCCACACGCCACAGCCTGCCAGTGCTCCTCAATGCAAATGATAGGCAAATGCACGCAATTTAAAAATAACTCCTCCGAAAAGGGAGTTAAAGAAAAAACACACACGCCTATGGTGGAGGCTGTGGTGACGGAAGAAGGGTGGACAGAAGGACATCGGCTCCTGACCTTTGTATCTGGCTTGGAAGTGGTCAGCTCCATTTGTGTCGTGACTATTACGATTTGTACTGCTTGCCCGTTCTCCCTCTCAGGGGCTCTACCCTGATCTTGGCCTCTTGGGTGGAAAGCAGTAAGCTGCCCTTAACACCCTGAAATTGCCCCAGTTCCTCTCAGCTGAGGGCTGCCTCCCCAGGAGCACACCAAGCTGAACCCCTTCTGCTCCAGGTGCTTCTCTGGGAAATATGCTCCAAGTCCACACACACACACACACACACACACACCCGTCTAGTCACCTCAGTGGGGAGAACTGGGAGACAAGGGTGAGACGTGACTGGCTGTGCAATCAGGAACCTCTGCTGGAGCGGGGCCAAGGCCGGGGCACTAAGGAAACGACTTCTGAGTCCCTTCTGCTACTGAAAGTGCAGCTGACCAATGGAAGGACAGACAGAAAAGCTTGTGATTGGTACTGGTGACACCACAGCCTCTGATGACCCACTTTTCCAATGCACTTCACAGTTTATGAGACACAGCAACCCTGGTCCCTGGGCTCCCTGTATTTGATAAGAATGCTCTCAGCAATTTCAGGGGGATCATACAACCAGCTTAAAAGACACTCAGGACCTGGTGGAGGGAGTTAACATGTTCCTAAGCCAGGAAGGGAAAGAGGTCAGTAGTGTTGGCTCAGGAACTCAACGCAGGGAGCGATGCTTCGCCCCAGGCCCCTCCCACTTTCTTATCTAGGCAGCTCCATCGATGACCTATTTTCTCTGCTCCTTTACAACACATTTAAAGCAAGGGACTTATATTTAGTTGTATATGTGTTTGGTAACCTAACGGCTGTTTCCCCCTTCAGAGTAAAACATTTAGTGTTAATTGGAAACATGCTTCATTAAAAAAAAATCTGTCTCAAAATAGCTTGAAGCTTGGCTCTTTAGAAACCCATCTCCTCAAAGGCCATAACTGAATTCAGAGATCTGAGGCAGGGAGGCCATTTCTCAAAGACATTGCTGAGGGCACACAGATGGGAAGGAAGGACTCCCAAGGCCGCTTATCACAAGGCATTTGATCCCCCATGGCCCCAGCTCATCCCAGAGAGCTGAGCTCCAGCAGCTCAGCCTTCCATCCCAGGGCAGACTCCAAACTCTAGGTCCAGCTGAATGTCTCTCCCTGAGAAAACTGCACCAAGTTTGCTAGCAAC
Organism: Arvicola amphibius; assembly: GCF_903992535.2. Taxonomy (NCBI): domain Eukaryota; kingdom Metazoa; phylum Chordata; class Mammalia; order Rodentia; family Cricetidae; genus Arvicola; species Arvicola amphibius. Next base: position 2,308,539 of record NC_052057.2, on the reverse strand, counting down.
AGGGTGGTGCTGCTGGGAGGCCAGAGCCCAGCAGCCCAACACATGTGTTCTCTGTATGAGGTCATAGTCCATGGGGATGCCTGGGAGGATCCCCCACACACGCACTCCCTACACTTTGCTGCTCAGCTCCAGCTCATCGTGGGAGCCCTTCCTGCAGTTTCTAGTGCATCTCGCTTACATGTTCTCTGGGAGATCTCCCAAATTATCTGAAACACGCAACTCCAACACAGAGCAGCAAGGCCCCTGCCCCCTCCTATCCTCCCATTTTCTCACCTCTTCCCGGGCATCCCTGAAGGATGAATTCAAAGATCCTCCTCTCCTGGGGAGAGAAGCCTTGGAGGTATCTTCTTGCTGCCCAAAAAGCTCCTCAATGGTCTTCTTGTCGATCTGGTAGTGGTGCTGCTGCTTGGCTGCTAAGGTCCAGATGTTGGTCTTGCCACGAACTTGCTCCTCTGGAATGGTTTTCCAGAAAAAGCTTCGCATCCGTTTCTTCTTACCCAGGGAGCTGTAGCCATTCACGTGAGCAACCGGGGGTAGTCCGGGAGGAGGAGGAGGGGGGATGAGAGGTCCCCCAGGAAGTGGGGGTGGAAGAGGAGGAGGTGGGGAGGGGGGGAAGCCCTCCCCTGAATGTGGGCAAGGTGGAGGTGGAGGCGGTGGAGGAGGAGGCGGAGGAGATGCAGAAGGTGATGTCTGCCCAGTCATGAATGCAGCTGCCGTGGCAAGAGTCCCATTTTCTTTATCGTTGGCCAGGGAGACACAATTCATAACATGCATAGTACTGTTGCCTTCTAAGGAGCTAATTCCTTGACCTTGGAGAAGCAGACACAAACATCAAAGTTGGGTTGTACTTCTGGGCCCACGAGTCTGCTGCCAAAAAAGAGGGCAACTGTGCCTCATGTCAGCTTCCAGACCTGTGAAGACGGAGCAAATTCAAAGTCAGTGCTGGCAAAGGCTTTCTCGCTAGCTTTTTCCTTTCAGGGACCAGGGTCGGTGGCCCATATGGGTAGGTCTTCGGGTCAAGAGAATATCTCAAAGCACACTGGAACAAACTTGTATTTTTCTAAGTCCAAACCACATTTTGTTTGCTACTTGGAAAAACTGCCAAGGAATCAGCAATAAAACCAGTTTGGAAATCTCCCATTAATCAATGAAGCATGTATGTAACAGTGCCTGCTATATGATCCGGAGTATTCCCTTTATGAATAAACGACTTGTTTACCAAGAGGTGCCTTTCTCTCTTGGATGATCTATCCCAGCCCTTGGGGAAACTGCCCAAATTGCTGAAGCGTTAGGTGCTTACTTAGTGACCCTGCCTCTTTCCAGTCTGGACACGTTTTCTCCAACCACTGGGTCAAAAGGCATCTTCCATGTTGAAGGGAGCAGGTGGGGCACTTAAAGAAGACAATAATGACCCAGTTTGTTTCCCTGGAGCCAGGGTCACCTTGTTCCTGCTCCACAGGGTGATGCGGATCCCCGACTAGAGACAAGGGTGCCAGACATATTGCATCACCTCACTAAACCTCCATTTTCTCCGCTGTAGAATTACAGTACATTCTATGACTCCCAACACCCCTTCAAACGCTGTCACCTTAGAGTCTAGAGAAGTCACTCTTCAGGGACTCTAAATGGGTTACCCGCCTTTTGCACAACTGTGACACCATTACAGAGAGGCGGTGCACACGCAAAGGACACCCTGCCCCTACCAAGTTCACCACGCGTCTAGACCCTATCCACACCATTCATCTTGGAGACCTGGATTTGCACGGACCTACAGATGTTTGGTTTCAGCTTTATATGGTTGTTACTAACCCAATTCAAAACAGGGTCAAAATAACTACATTTCTCATGAGGAGGAGAAAGGGTGAAGATGTGAGGAAGGAGCTTTTTACATGACTTTCCCAGCTATAATTATCTACTTAGGTCATCATGGTTAGAGCCTTGACTTGCAGACACACGTGGATCCTGCAGCGCAGGGTTACACAGAAGTAAACCGTCTGATATCGCTAATTCAGACATTATGAAACATTATACATACGACCACATATAATAGGCAGGACTTCCTGGGGAGCAGGAGTGGAGTCTCGGAAACATTTTCTCCTCAGAGCTCAGCTCCGCCACTTCCCTGAACTGCAGTCTGAGCAGAGGCGGGTGATGACCTCACCTACGTTTCAGCATTTTTGATCTGTGAAATAGGAGAATACCTTTTCCCCCCCGGCTTGTGTAAGAAAAATGCGCTAACTCAGGAATGTAGTTAACTATTTCTAATAATTGTTTATACGCACTGTTTCCCTTTATCTTCACAGACAACACATTTGCTACATGTCTGGGGAGGGCTCTGGACGGATGGCTTCAGTGGTTAAGAGTGAACACCACTCAGCACCCCTGTCATGTGACTCCCCTGTCATGTGACTCCAGCTCCAGGGGATCTGACCCTTGGGCCTGTAGAGGCACCTGCAGTCAAGTACACATACGCATGTGCATACATACACACGCATGCTCTAATACACATACATACACATACATGCACTCATACACATACATGCACTCATGCACATAATACACTTATATGCACATATACATGTAGTTAAAATAATAAATCTGGGAAAAAAAAACACTTCTTGGGTTTATGGATGAAATGCCCAAGTCCTGGATGCTAGAAACTTATGTAACAGCTTCACTTTGCTATCAACGGTTGTAAATAGTGAGATTTCCCCGCTTTTAAAATTCAGTGGCTACATGCTAAGTTGTTCATCTCTGCTACTGGACAAATACACTTATGAAACATTTAACTGTCTGCAGTTTGTTTATTTGTTTTATTTGTGATGCTAAGGAAGAAGCCCAGGCCCTTTTGCATGCCAGCCAGGCGGTCCTCCATCAGCTGCTGGCTTATAATCCTTTCTTATTTACTTTAGAGCTGGGCATTCAACCCACATGCTAAGGATGTATTCTATCACTAAGCACAAGTTCAGGCCCTGACAATATAAGTACTGAATAGAAAATGACATTCCCAAGTGTTAATTTGATACTGTAAAAATCATTTTTATGATATCCTATGTACAAGTCAATGGTAACAGTGTATTCAGCCGCCATCACTGGGTACTATCTAAGTAACATTGTAAGTATGTATCTAAGCTGACTTCTGGTTCACTAGCGATGGAACTGGCTTTTAGAAGGGGTTTTCATAATTATCATTAGGGGCATAACTAGGCTGTCTTCACAGTTGGCACCCCGAAAGCGATCATGACTCACTGTCAATTACAGTTTATAGTCACATTTGAACTCCTCTTCCTTCAAGACTGTGCAGGTACTTCTGGCAGTTCATCCTTACATATTTCATACACTGTCTGTGCATGAAACAACCCTTGAGAAAGCTGCTAACTCTCCAGTTCACTTCTGCTTTCATATATACCGATGTATGAATATACATCATCTCACGCCACCCCCGCCCAAGTGCTGGAGACTGAACACAGAAGCTGCATGCATGCCGGGCAAGGCCCTTATCCCAGGGCCCTGAATTGGATCCCCAGCACCCCAGCACTGGGAGGTGGAGGGAGTTAAGGAGGGGGTAAATAATACACTGTCTGACCTGGGAAGTAATATTTCATTCTGTAACAGCTAAATAGACTTAAAGGTATGGGATTAAAGCCCTCATTGCATTATGTAGAAACACTAAGTAAAGAGGTTGGATATTCAAAGGTGGTGTGACGTCATTAATCTTCTGACATCTACGCCCCCCCCACACACTAAGACTTTTGAGTACTGTCCTGTGCACCGCCAAGTACCAGATAAAAAACTTACAATAGTTACAAAGTAACACACAGGAACTGTGCATTGATACAATTCTGTAACTACTTCCACCCTGAGAGAAGAATGCTACTTTAACAAAGGGAAATGTATCAACCGTCCCTGGTCTCTTTATCTGTCAAACCCCCCCCCCACCACCACCACCACATTCAAAGATCTTAGCTCCCCAACAGCGTCCAGTGAGTCAGCTCACTGGCAATGATTAGCTACATGCAAATGTTTTTATTCCCGCTACTTCAGTTCTGCATCCCTGCTCCCACTGAGCAGGATTTCCAATGTTAAAGAGATGACAGGAAAAGGAGGGCACAGACAGCATTCTAACTCCTTCCGGTCACGTGTGGTGTTAAAAGAGAGGAGGCAGAAAATATTGTATTGCGCTGTCCACAGTAGAGATGACACTGCACACTCTCAAGGACGCTGGGAGAAATGCAGGTGGTGCAGACACCCTGACAGATGACACCCCCTTGCCTGCTTCTCACAGTTGGCAGTCGGCAGCAGGGACAATGGGATCAGCCCTGGTTCTGTCTGGGAATCATCAAGTATCCCATCAATCTCCCCAAGACAAACAGAGGCAGGCTTGTGTTTAACATCTCCCCAACAGGGGGACCTCAGCAGCAGGGAGGAGGCTGTTAAATGCAGGGCTGTCGGCAAACAGACTCTCTGAAGACAGAACCCATCTTCGAGGCCTCTGAGTGATAACCGTGGTCCCTCAGAGGTGGGGTTGCTGTCCCTCCCTCTGGAGAGGATGCTGCTCAGTTGAGCATCTTCTACCTTGGATTTCAGAATTTCACCTGAGCGTATAATCAGCCAGCACACAGGGTTTGAGTAAGAATGTTCCTAAGAGTTCCTAGAAGAGTTGTCTGGCTGTTGCTTAACTGCTACCCAGGGCTTTCTCAAAGGAGGGTCTGCACCTCTCTGTTCAACAATAATAAAAACTGACACGGAGCCAGATGGCTTTCCTCTTGCATCCCCGCATGTCACAGATGAGGCCTGGGTTGGAAGGGCAGGCCGTGCACCTGACGAATTGAGGACAGGAAAAGGCTGAGCTACACAGTATTCTTAGTTGGGAAGAGGGGGAAACAGGTCTGGGGAACGTTCCTGATTTTCTAAAATAGGATTCCCTTCTTTCCTCTCACCCCTTAAGGAACATGCCTCTACCCCCACCTGTCTTTTCAAGCCTTTTCTTGGTTAAGACATAGACTGTGAGTTTCCGAGTAACACAGCCTGGCTTGACACGGCAGCGAGAATCCATGACGGCAGGTTTAATCTGTCACATCACATAAACAAACATTCACGGTTGCGGGAGGTGCCTGTTTCTGAATGCACATTTTCGGTTTCTTCTCTCCCAGTCCCCAAACTAGGAAGAATAGGCACGGGAGTGCCAAAGGATGCTCCTGGAGAGACAGAAGTTCTAGAAAGACAACTGGGGACCAGACAGAGCGTCCGCGGAGGGCCCAAATCAAGGCAGAATTTTTTTAAACACTAGCTTCAGGTCTTCACGAAAGTCTCCGACCAGAGAGGGGAGGAAGCAGCCAGGACACTATTTCTTTCCAGTCAGAATGAAAACATTTATCTCCCAAGTCTTTGCCCACCACTTCCTTTGGTCCCTAGTACCGCGCTCTGACGGATCCACTCACCAAAATGCCCCCCCGGTTCCGCCGGCTCCCGATGCGCTTAGCCCGTGTCCCCGAAGGCCACTAGGGTCCAGGAGCCGCGCAGCCTAGGATCCCGGGACAGCAGGCGGGCTCAGAGTGGGCGGTCCCGGGTCGCGCTAGCCCAGAGGCCGCCTTATCTGGGCTGGGAAGGCGCGCGTCGAGGCGGAGAGACGCCCACACGCGCCGCGCAGGCTCCGCGATTGGGACAGTGGGAACAGCCCTCCCGAGAAGGGTTCGACCCTCTGTCTCCAGGAGGGCCCGGGACGCCGCAGTCCCGGATCGCTTAGAGGCCACTGGAATGTCCGCGCCAGCTGAGCAACTCCTAGGGGCTTCCCCGGTGAACGACCCGACCCGGGGTGGCTCGCCCTGTCCCGGGGTCTCCGCCGACTTCGGGCGTCCAGTTCTCTGTGGAGTCCATGGTTCTAGGACCTGAGGCCGCCAGCCACTTGGACTACAGCTGCGGCGACACCGTGTGGTCCCCGGCGCGGGCTCCGAGGAAACGGGCTCACGGCCGCACTGCGGCTCTACACCAAGAGAGAAGGGATGAGCCCGCGACAGAAACGCAAAAAGGGGACTCGGGCTGGTGGCGGAGACCGTGGCAAGCGCAGGGACCGGGGGTGACAGCCAACCCGCCGCTTCTTCCTCACGCCACTTCGGACGTGAACTTCCAGGGCTGTGTGTAGGCGTGGGAAGCCCCACACCACGGTGGTAGGGGCGAGTCCTCGCTGAGAGGGGCTCCTGCGACCTGCGCTACCCTCGCTATCCGAACCCCAGAGGTCCCACCCGCGGGCAGCGACGCACCGAGCTCGGGGTCAGCCCGGCGCGTGTGCGCCTCGGGGCACAGGGCCTTGAGCTCACGGACCAGGTTCCCGGAGTGGGGTGCAGAGCTCCCGCTTCCCCGCATCCTCCCCGTGCTACCGCTTTGCCCGGCATCCCCTAAGCCAGCCTCGCAGCCCGGGCTCCCGCTCCAGTCCCGCACTCACCGCGCCCGCGCTCCCGGCGCCCGCGCAGCCTCCGCCCGCTGTCCCGGCGCCGCCGTCTCTCCGCAGGACTGCAGGCCAGGCACCGCGAGGGGGCAGGGCGGCGCGGAGGGGCGGGGCCGCTGCAGGTAACAATGCTGCCTACCCGGCTGCTCCGCGAGCCGGCCGCAAAGGGCAGCACGCCCTTTCCTGCTCGGCTGCCTCCCTCGCTCCCCCTACCACCCGACACCGTGCTCTCCCTAGCCAGCTCCGGGCTCCCGAGACTCGAAAGCCGCCGCCCAGCACGCAGCTCCTGGCACCTGAAGACCCGTGCGCGCGGGGCTGGGCGGACAACCACAGAGGGAGATGGAGATTGCTGCAGGGCGAAGATGAGCCCTGCTGTCCTAGTGGATCGAGGGAGCGAGGGGGAGGCGCCACGTTCGCTACCGAGCAGGTCACCGCTTTCCACAAAGGAACCTCTGCAGCAGTCTCCTGGACACCCTCCCCTGCTCACACGCATGAACACCCCGCACACATTCGTAGGCACGCACGCACCTTCTACACACACACACACACACACACACACACACACACACACCTCCGCGCGCCAGCACGCTCGGCTCCACAATAGTTTCTCCCCGGAGCAATGGGCAGCGCTAGGGGAGCTCCCTGGCGGTCCGGAGTATTCTGGAGGCCAGGTCCTCTGTGCCGCACGCCAAATTGTTTTCTCTCCCCTCCCCAAACCCCAAACCTCCCCTTCCCTCCCCTCCCCTCCCTTTTCTTTATTTTCTTTTTTCTCAATGATTGTAACAAACTTTTCAGATTATTAAAGAAAAAAAAAGTATGGCAGACCTGGCTGAATGAAGGAGCTCTGTCTGGGAACTGGGAAGAGCCCGCCCACTCGTTGTAGGAAACCGGGAAGTCAGTCTAATCGCATTTTTTCCCCAAAGTGACTTGTGAGTACGCCAGGCAGAGAGAAGTTGAGTAGTCAAAGAAAACTTATCCTGGACAAACCGGCTGCTGGCACCTCAGCTGCCGGGGCGGAGGCGCCCTCTGCGGGGAATGAAGTCATCCTACCCTTTTCTGGGTGTGCCCAGATAACCGAACAGCGCTTTCCCAAGCTCTAAGGCCTGTCGACTTCCAGCTAATTCCACCAGGTCCCCAGCTCCTGGACTCCGTGACGTAATCCCTCGCCTCCTACCGCAAGCCTTGCATAGGAAAAGAGAAAATACTAGTTCCAATCGTTCAACTATCTAGACACCAAAACTCTGCCTGCCTTTTTCTTGGCCTTCTTGATCAGTTCTTTGGCCATTAATATACTTCCCGATTCAACACGTCCACCCACAAACACTGAACATATCAATGCTGGTCTCGGGCAGGAAGCTCATGTCAATCTAAATGAGTATTGATTGCTACCCAGGTCAAAGAGTAACAAGTGTTAAGTGTGAACTGCAAGACAGAGTCCTTTCCCTTTTTTTTTTTCCTAATTTTACTATTTATTATTATTATTTATTATTTTTGAGACAATCTATGTAGCCCTGGCTGTCCTTGAACTCGCTCTGTAGCCCAGGCTGTCCTCCAACTCAATCTGCGTGGGTCACCAGGCCAGTTCCCTTTCCCCTTCTTTAGGCAGCCAGACCTCTTCCTTCCTTCACTTGTAGGGAGCGAGCATGGCTCTCAGACCAGTCCCTTTCTGCTGCCTGTGGACCAGCTACTCCAGAAGCTGAGGCAAGGGGATATTTTGAGCCTACAATTTGAAACCAGCTGGTAGGTACAACAAGAGATGAGAAAAGAAAAAGCCACTTCAGAGGCGTCAAGCCCAGTGGCCCTTCCTCCTCCTCCCTTTGGCCTTTGATCTCCAGCTCCGCTCTGGCCCACGGGCCTCTCTAGCCCTCCCTGGTGACCCTTCTTCTCCTCTGAGAACAGTCACAAGGCTCTTACAACCCTTGATCTCCCATTGTCCATTATAATCCCTTGGGAATCGTTTCTGACTTTACTCTGGATGCCTTTTGGAAAGAAAAGCAATAAAATATAACCATGGCCTTAGGTTCCCATCCTTGGGGAGGGCCCAGGAAAAATGAGAGCCAATTGTCTTCAGTTATGCCAGGGACTTAAATCCACATCCGGTCCGATTCAATGCCTGGGAGTCAGCTCACCTTCCCCTTAAAGCAACACTCTCCCCTCATTCCTTTTCCTGACAGCGGGCTGTGGAGGTTAAAGTCCCAGCCTTGGTTGTTTGCCTTAGGCCCACGGACACCATGCTAAGTCTGAGTAAGATGATCCGTCTGTCCATCTGCTGTCCACCATGTGTGGGGTACCCCAGGTCTTACTTTCAATCTCCCACCAGCCTTCTGTTTTGTTTTCTACCCTAGAGAAGTATAACCGGACACCTATGTCTTGAAGCTCAGAATTCTTCCCCGTCTTCTCACCAAATCTGCCCACTCACCCAGAAACTGTTGCCGGTTGCTGCGTGTGCAGGTCCACCTCACAGCATCTGTCTCTAACCTCCTGTAGAGTCATGTGTACGCAGATGTGACCTCCAGTCTGACAAGGCAGTGGCACCCTGCATCTCCTGCCTTCCTGGAAGCAGCTCGGTGTGAGGCCCCTGCATAGACAGGTCTTGTTTATTTCTACTTGCTGTTCTTCTGCACAGAAGATGGTCTGACAGAGCTGGAAGGGGCACAGCTCTCCAGGCAAGGGAGGCAACACGTTCACATACTGTCTGCCACACACATGCACGCATGCCCAAGGCTTGCTGTGACCAGCAAAGGGCTTCGTTCCATCTATGCTAGGAAAATGCGCCAGCCTGCGGGGAAAACTCAGAAGGCTCCTGAAGCAGGGTGCCTGAAGTCACCAGGTTTGTGGCTGAGAGGTAGCTGCTGCCGCTGCCCCTGGACATTGAATGGAGGGTACTGTGGCCAGCCTCTAGTTACTTAGCATGGCCAGGGCATCCGCCAGGGCCAGCAGAATGTCCTCTGGAACATTCCTTGTTCTCTGTGCAGCTTACTCTGCCCTCTTCCAAAGTGGTCCTTCCAGAAAGTTCTAAAGTTACATTCCTGTCACTGAATGCATTTTCTCCCTTCTGGCTTTGACTTCTGAGATGCTCTCAGCTTGTTTTTTTTTTTCTTTCATAAAGAGATTGTATTTAATCTGTCATTAGGAATCACTGACTGAACAAAATGTTCAAATCGGCATGACTCAATTTCAGCATACATTCTAAAGCATATCTCATCATTAAAAAGCAGAATTATTTGCTAAGGGAGTCGATTTAGCCCATGTGCTGACTCCACAGGACCTTGGAGACACTGAAGTCGGTGCCCTCAGGCATGCCTCTGAAGCAGCAAGCTGATTTTAAGTCCCCTTTTCCCTCGCCCCTCCCACATGGCTTCTCCCATTTTTATGATACAGACTGAGGTTTGCTTAGCTCAACCTTCTCTTTTTATTCTTTCTTTTCTTTTTCTTTCTTTCTCTTTTTTCCTTTTTGGTTTTTCAAGACAGAGTTTCTCTGTGTAACAGCTTAGCTGTCCCGAAAGTAGCTCTGTAGACCAGGCTGGCCTTGCACTCACAAACACCTGCCTCTGCCTCCCGAGTGCTGGAATTAAAGGCGTGCACCACCACCACCTGGCATTAGCTCAACCTTTTCATCTTATTCTTCTTAAAAGGTACACCTGATGGGGTCACTTGTTCAGATTACAGATTGTAGTAGCTCTGCCTCTTAGGAGCCGAAACCGCCCAAAGAAACAAATGGCCAATTCTGTAGTTTGACAGACTGGCAGATAAGCAAGAGACTCGAAGACGGGCACAGTTTCCTCGGAAGGGTGGAAATCTCACAACAAATAGAAACCTGCAGATTGTGACTGTCAGTCTGAATGCAAACTTGATTTGAACACCTTAAAGGCAAAATGCAAATGCCATATTCCGATAATCATCCAAACAACTTGTGAGGTCCCCCATTGTTATTCCGCGTGTTTATTTTGTAGGTGTGGATGTGCACGTGCCTTGGTGCGCCTCTGATGGTCAAGGACAACGTCAGTCGCTTTTCTCCTTCTACTGCATGGGTCCTAGGGATTGAGCACTGAGTCACAGGCTTGGCGCCAAGTTTCTTTAGCCACTGAGCCAGGCTCCACTTGCTCTAACGCTTTTCTGAACTACCAAATGCCATCTTATTTCCTCAGGTTACAGACTTTAAATAGTCGTCTTTAAATTTAGGAAACGTTGGCTGGGCTGTGGTCATTAAGAGGGTAGAACTCTGGTGTGTCAGACGCTAAGTAACGATTTGCCAATGTGCTACACAGAGCTTTCTTCGTGTTCATATCCATGGCAACATCAACGATGTCTCCCTTGTTATTGTGCAGGTACCTGTCAGTAAGTGGTGCTTTGTTTGAGATAAGGGTCAAGAGATTAAAAACGACTCTTATCCAACACAGGACTGAGGCAATAGATATCTGAGGACCCTTGTCCCTACCTGCCTATGGAGCCCATTTTCTCCCCTCAGGAGTGTGTGAGAGTTCGGGACAGTGAGGACAGAGGAAGAGGAAAAAGGAGAAAGTGCTAATATTGTTTCAGGTTGGATGTGCTCAGAAAGCCTTCGCCCATTCCTGTTGTCTCAGTTTCCCCAGTACTGTGTGCAGAACCTGCTGGCTGTGACAGTGTTCCAACCTGGAGCAGAAGACTCGAAGTCAGAATGTGACATGGCAGAACAGCAAGGCACGGTGCAGCACAGCACGGCACGGCACAGCACAGTATGGCATGGCACAGCACAGTATGGCACAGCACGGCACGGCACAGCACAGTATGGCATGGCACAGCACAGTATGGCATGGCACAGCACAGTATGGCACAGTATGGCACAGCACGGCACAGTATGACACAGTATGGCACAGCATGGCACGGCACAGCACAGTATGTCACAGTATGGCACAGCACGGCACGGCACAGCACAGCACAGTATGGCACAGCACAATACAGTATAGCACAGTATGGCACAGCACGGCACAGCACGGCACGGCACAGCACAGCACAGTATGGCACAGCACAGTACAGTATAGCACAGTATGGCACAGCACGGCACAGCATAGCACTTTTCTTATCCACCTCCCCAAACAAGCAAGTGCATAAGAAAGAAGTTGGAGTGTTTGCCTGAAGGTTTATTTTGCTACTGGCTTTAACTTTTCAAACTGTTTACCCTTTCAAGAAGCTAGAAGAACAAATAGAGTAACTTGAAGCTGTAACTCTCACAGTATAAGCAGTTCCCAAACAAACTAAGGAATCAGCAACAGAATATGTGCGTGTGTGTTTCCCTGTGGGAAAGCTATGTGAACATTTTGTAGGCAAGATTAAGGTAGGAGAACGGAACACTTATTGATTTAGTAACTTTTTTTAAGTCTCTTTGTGCCCCTGGGAATCAAGGGTATACTTTGGTGAAACAGCTTGGGAGACAATGCTTTTGTAGTCAGTCTCTGTTTTTAATAAGCAGGTTTAATAATCATACTTAGGCTACGATAGCAAATAAGGCCAGCCCATAATAATCTGTCTTTTGTTTTAGCTTGCTTTTGGCAGTGTTTGGAATGGACCCCAAGGCTCCATGCAGCCTAGGCACTAACCAGAATACTAGCGCTTCTCAAATGGACTTAGGGAAATAATGGCAACCATTTTCTCGAGCAAGTAAAGAGGGTGCTCGCTGCTGATGCTATTGGTCGAGTTTAGCCTGACATTGCGTACAGAGAGAAATCTGACGAAATATTCAGCATTGTAATTAGCATGCATATTTACACAGTTCCGTGGGCCAGGTCAAGCTCAGGTTGAAAGCTGAGCTTGTCGGTGTTAAAGCTAATTTCTAACTTAACTGGCTTCCTTCTGAAGGAAACCAGTATCTTAGAGTGACGGGAAACATATCCTCACATTCCCCAAATCTCTTCCATGTACCATTTTGTGCATACAATCAATTTCTGTGTGGTGGCGATGAAACTGAATACAAGATAATAGAGCAAGCGGCATTTGTACAACGGACCCCACTGTTGCTTTCTCAGGCCTAGGCTACAGAGTTTCTAAACCCCAGTGCCCCAACACACTTCAGCCCATGCTTCCTGTAGGGTGACTGATGGACACCATTATTCTGGGTGTCTTTCTAACAAGAGAGGGAGGGCAGTGGATCCAGGGAAAGGATACCTATAAGAGACATTCGACACTATGATATGGAATTAGTTTTATATTTATGGTGAAATGGCAACACACACATATTTAAACACACACACATTTACACACACATTCACATGCACACATTTGTGCACACACATTTACACACATACACACACATACACACACACATACACACACACACGGCAATTTCTCTTCCCAGGAAAACAGCAAACTACTGTGAATTCTTATTTATCCAAAATTGGGGATCCCAAACATGTACAGCCTTAAAGAGTCTGAAGACAGCAGAGGACAAGGGTCGATGCCCACACATCTGCATCTCTGCCCCCCAATTCCCCACCACGAGAACAGGCTGTTTCCCTTTGTCCTTGTCTAAGCTCCATGGCTTCTGTCTGCAAGAACATCAGTGTCTGAAGCAGCTGTTTTGCTTACTGGGCATAACTCAGCCTAACCTAAAGGAGCACATGGAGAACAGGGGCCCTGGGGTCTCCACGCTCACAGTCCAGGGTCTACAGAACTGCCCAATGGCTCAGGGACGTTTGCCGTATGCATCGGGACAAGTCAGACAGCTGGAGCAGGGATTGGGCATCAAGGGAGGTTGGAGCTGAGGGGATTCTGATTCACCTTACACTTTTTTATTAGCATCTAGAGTTTAGATTCAACAAAAGTCACACGCTTTCGGCCAAAGCTGTTGAGAACATCAGGAACGTTTATTTATAAATCCTAGGTGTTTCTGGATGTGTCTGCTGCCATGAAAGCCAGTTTCTGCTACACTGTGCTGTGATAAAGGACTCATCTTTCAGAACTGTTTCCAAGGTCTAGAAAGCCATTTGTAGAGTCTATGGTCTTCCTGGGTGATCTCTGTGTGCCTGCATTTATAATTCAACAACTGGGTGCCTACTGGTCAGTTTCTGTCCCTTCTAAAGAATGGCAGCGCTCGGGCTGGCCTCTAGATGAAAGCCAAGGTCAGTTCACAAACAGCTCAGTCCTCAACACCATCCCCCTCGGAACCTTCAAGGATGAGCTGATTCCGCCACTTCACCTGCCAACCAGACCCTAGTGTGAAGGAAGCTGGACGGGCAGAGGGAGAAGAGGCAGTCTGCATGAAGGCCATTATGTGGCCGCTCACACAGCAGGCACAAGGCCGCCCCAAGCCAGTGGGCCCAACATGGCTCAAGACAGCCGCTAACTGCTCTATGCACTATTCTAAAGACACTTCCATACTCCTGTTGCGTGCTATCATCGTGTATCTGACACCACGCCATGCGAAACTCCTGCGAAAGGCTAGACAGGGAAGGCCTGGATTACCCTACCATAAAAAAACCCTTCCATTAAAGTCTGCCCCCGAAGTGAGCTATCGAAATTCCCAGGAAGAGGGTGACTCTCCCAGAAGCCCACTCTCCCTCTTGTGTACCTAGACTCTGTAATAAATGTACCAATATTTTTGCCTGGTCTCGCTTCTGCATTCCTTCTCTGATGATAAGAACCTGGAAACACTGGGAAGAACTGCCCATCTGCATTGTCCCTGAGAGCTCCCTAGCTGGAATCTGTGGTGACAATTATACTGGATAGAAAGAGACCAACCCTGCAAGCATTATCTATAGGATTGACTGTAGTGGGGGGTGGGTGTTAAGCCTGAAAGCCTACAAAGAGAACACTGTGCTCCAAGATTGACTGATGTAAGCTTTAGTGGGGCAGCATGGATGGGATTCTGTTCACAGATCACGCCCCTAATAGCAAAATACACCTCCCCTCCCCCGCATCCACAAGTACAGAGACTTCCTATCTGGTTAGCTAACTGCCTCCATATTATTCAATCACAAACAGTATGTTCTCCATACTGATCTTTCTCTTCCTGTTCCTATGACCACCCAACGACACCAGTGGGCCTTCAGCCGCTCAAGGCCAGAGGCCCAGGAATGGGAATCCTTTTTACCGAGGATGCTGTGTTTTGACACACAAGCCACAGGGAAAGCTACAAATGCTCAGACCAATTCTTGTCTTCCACGGGCCTCAACAGTAGGGAAACAACCGTCTGATAGATGCAGGTTCTTTGAAGCAGGATATAAAAACATGAAGGCAACAGTCAGGCATCATAATATTTTATGGTGTACTGAACGAATATAGGCTTGCACAGGCTGGTTAACGTTTCAGAAGACACGCTGGTGCTCGACCCAAAGCCGGCAGCCCACGGTGGACCGAGAAACAACACTGGCTCTCGCTCTCCTCTCTCTCTCTCATAGAACGTGGGAAGGAGAGCGATGGAGTCCAAGGACCAGGGCAGTTCACGTGGACCATCTGCCGTTTTAAAGTTACACCCAAGAGAGGAGAGGACGCCCGACTTCAACTGAAGGGAGACGAAGTGTGCCCTTGGGAAGACTGCTGTCTGGCTCTTCACGGCTCGGGGCTAAACTGCTTCCACAAGCCTTGTGGGTGACTGCAAAGAGGACAACCTAGGAGGAAAATATTGTAATAATGAAATGTCAGCAAATTAATAATCATGAATGCTTCCTTAGTCGGGTGAACCCAATTCACTACCACCGAGCAGAAAGTCACAGTAAAAAATGAGCTCAAAGCACTAACTGGGCAGAGTTCTTCCTGGAATAAACCCAGGTCACTGAGGAGGTCAGCAGCGAGGAAGTCTCAAGTGGCCTGGGCTAAAATGACTTGTGTTGAGGGGACAAAAAGACCTGTTCTCATTGCTCTGCTCGTGGGCACTAAGGGTGACTCTCAAGTCCTGAAAACCCCGACGCAGCACAATAGCCTCCTATTATATCACTGCGGTTTTGTTTTAAGAGGACAAAGGGGCAAGTTAGGACCAGAGCCCGCTGCTAGGCGCTAATGCTGCCCTCTGCCTCCTCATCTCAGTGCGCCAGGGCTCGCGTTCTTTGGTCATATTACTAGGTGTTCATTTGCAATTTCTAACTCATTTCTCTCATCTGACAGCTGGCTTACCAGGAGGAAAATGCTAACCAAACGTCCTGAAGGAAAGTTGGTCTTTTGGGGGGCAAGGCATTTAGGTGATGGTGGTGGTGAGTCTGTTCTGGAGTCAAACCAGTCACACAATGTCACCAAACCATACTACCAGACCCTTTGACTGTTTTTTTTTTTTTTAATTTTTAATTTTTAAGACCCCCCCCCCCCCGCACAGGAAACTAAACAATGAATGAGAGTCTGTCCTCCCAGGAGAGCTGGCTGGCATCCAATTCAGGAACCCTCGAGTCCTCGTCAGGGTGTTATTGGGGTCAGAGGATGAAGGTCAGCAAATACTCCTGTTTAAGCTCAGGCACTTACTGCACCCGTGATAGGCACTGGTTCTATGGTAACCATTGCCATGGTTAGACCTCTGTGCTCAAACACTGCCTGGGCTTCTATGGCTCCTCTTATAAGTAGGAGCCAGCTAGGACATTTGGATCTGGAGCATGTTTCCAGGCTTAGCTGGTGTGTGTGTGTGTGGGGGGGGGGTGGACTGGCGGAAGAGGAGACCCATGGGAATGCACACACCTAGGATTTATCTTTATAGAGTTAGGCTGCTTTATTAGTTTATTAGGTGTGAATTAGGTAAAATCTGGCTACCTCAAAAAATACCCTTTCAGTTGGAAAATCAGTTTTAAGCAAATTATTATAGCTAAATTTCAAGCAACTAGGATATTAGTGTAGAAAAGCACTATACTATGTGTTTGCTGCTGAGCAAAGAGCACAAAGCTGAGACAGAAGAATCATCCTAATTGAGCTAAAATAAAGTTAGTTTTGTTTTGGACCTAATGCCCCTGAACTTTCAAATAGCTAGTTAGAGCTGCGCTGAGGAGAAACATGGGGAAATACCTTGCTTGGGGAATTTTGCGCCTTCGCGTGACGCTGCTGTCAGCTCCACCCTTCACACACTGGGGTGGGCAGTGCGGATTCTAGAATTTTTATGCATGGAGCAAGGAGTCTCATGGACTATATTAAAAAAAAAAATAAGGCTCCCTGCCACCATAGTGGGAGAAGGAAGCCTTGGCAGAATCCTACTGCATTTCTAAATCAAAACGACACTTAAAAATTAATTATGATGATGAAAATTTTAAGAAAAGTTGACTGGTACTGTTCAACCACATATATACCCTACCTGTCTCTCCCGTACCATTTTGCCATATTTAAGAAACCTTTTCCTGCCACACACGGGTGTGCATGGCATTCAATCCAGCACTCAGGAAGCAGATGGTGGTGATCTTCGAGTTCCAGGCCAGGCAGGGACACATAGTGAGACTCTGTCTCAAAACACCAAGAAAAAAAAAAAAAGGGAATCTTTCCCCCATTTCTCCCACATATGGTCATGCTCTGGAGTGCTGCAGCTAGCCTTTCAAAGCAAACCTCGTGGGCACACATCTCCTAAAGCGTTCTCCCCTACAGCAGCAGAGCTAAAAACTCAATATAAAACCTATCCCAGGGCCAAACACCCTCGACGTCTTCAGCTGTTCTCCCGTTTTACTCAGCTGTTTGTCCTTTTCAAACTGTGGACGGCAAACCAAATACAAGGTAAACAAAACTGCGTGCAAGCACGCCTTCCTCGGGAGGTCAGTGTCTAGCCGTAGTAAGTACATATTGCTCCAGGAAAGTTATAATTACCCGTCCCAAACTCTAGAGAGAGCTTCCTAATGTAGAGTCAGAAGTCATTAGAGGGAGCATGAACGTGGAGAAGTGAGCGGTCTACAGGGCTCGGCAGCTGAAAGCATTTGCTGCCAAGCCTGATGGCTTGAGTTGGATCCCTGGAACCAAATGACGGAAGGGAGAACTGGCTCCTGCAAGCTGTACACTGCCCTCCACACGTGCTGGGGTGCAGACGTGTTCATCCACAAAAATAAGTTAATGTACAAAAAAAATCAGGTAAGGTAGCATATATAATTTCTCTCACTTTATTCCTTATTCAAAAACTCCACTATTTCAGCTCTTTTTTAAGAAGCTCAACCGGACCATTTGCCTCTTTCCCTATCTCACGGAATGCCGACCGTACACGAACAAGCAAAGACGCTTTTGTTTTGGTTTTTTCTTTTTTGGTTTTTGCCTCCACAGCGAGCCTATAGTTCCTTCGGTGGCTACTTCAGACACCAGAGCTCCAAGAGAACATGACAGGGCTTACTTGTCTGCTTCTGTCTACACTGGCTAGGCCCACATTTCACTCTGACATGATTTATACAAACACGTGTGCAAGACCAAGCCAGAAGCAGAGCTGTAAGTCTGTCACAGAAAGTCAACCTTAAAAGCAGCAAATTAGTTTTGAACTGTGTGTGTATGGTAGAGAAGGATGTCTCACATCTTCCTTCGTAACTCCCCACATAAGCTTTCGAGAGGTTCTTTCCCTGAACCAGGAACTCACTGAGTCACCTTGATTGGTTGGCCGGCAAGTTCCTGTGAGGTCCCTGTCTCCATTCCCCCAGCACTGATGTTACAGACACACAGTTCCATGCCTGGCTTGTATGTGGGAGCTGAGGATTTGAACCCGGGACCTCATGCTTGCACAGAGCGCGTCCCTGACAGCATCTGCAGACCCCTAAATGGTATCTAACTCCTCTTAGACCTTTCTTGTGACTCAATAATTCCTGGCAGAACCACAGCTGAAGAAAGGTCGTTTGAATGACTTTAAGCTCAAGTCTTTAACAGAAGACTGTTTCCCGAAAAGCATGTTTGGGGCCAACTACAAGTTTGAGGTGCTTGTAGTTTCCGTGGACAGTTTCCCATCTGTCACCCCAATTCCCGGCTGTGACAGCAACTGCTGAACTGAGAGCAACGGTGTTAGGACTCGGACTGGGCCTAATTTCCTCTCCCTTTGTGGCTAGGCGCCTCCTTCCACATCCGGGCTATCGACAGTAACAGACAGTGCTCGTCCTGATTGTACATAACCTCGACGAGCAGCCTTGGTTTCCGGGACATCTGGGAGAACCACCTGACTCATCACGAAGAACCATTTGTTCAAGAAAACCTGCGGAGCAGGAAAACCTTCAAGTGACAACAGAGAATTTAGTGAAAGTTGTTTGTGTTTTCTGTCTAATAACATCTCCCGTCACATTCTAACACTAGTTAGGAATGCCTTGGGAAACTTCTGAACTAATGCGAAATTAACTGGCTCTTTGATCAAAACGCAGCTTATTCATAACCGGAAAACCCTAGGTCAACATAAAAATGTGTAATTTTAAAAAAGGACAATCAATTACTTATATTTTATTTTTGAAGGTATTAGAGTATGTTACATTTATGTGGGTGTCCTTGAAGGCCAAAAACGGGGGTTGGATCCCCTAAAAATAGCATTATAGGCAGTTTACAAGTTCCCGACATGGGTGCTGGGAACCAAATTTGGGTTTTCCGGCAGAGCAGCAAGTACTCTTGCCCGATAGCTCTCCAGCTTTCGTCCGTCCGTCCGTCCCTGTGTTTGCACACACCTGGGCAGGCCTGTGTGTGGAAGCCGAGAACAACGTGCAATCATCTCCTTCTTCTACCACCTGAGCAGCAACGTTGAAACAGACGCATCCGGTGTGGCGGCACGCACCTTTCCCGGTGAGCCCTCTTCTCTGAAACGGACACATCCGGTGTGTCGGCATGCACCTTTCCCGGCACGCACCTTTCCCGGTGAGCCCTCTCCTCGGCCCTAGACTGCACTGGGTTAGAAAGTCTGCCTCTAAGAACAGCTGTTTGTAAACGCTGGCGAGAGCTCTACGGTGAGAATGGACCTCCTGCTCATCCTGAGGTTTGGTTCCCAGCACCCACACGGTGGCTCATCACCATTCCCGACTCTAGTGCCCTTTCCTGGACTCTGGGGCCACCAGGCACACACACACAGTGTACATATACACATGTAGGCAAAACACCCGTATCACTAAATAACTAAATCTAAAACAAACCATTTAAACGCTGTCTGATGCTGGGCCTGCCAACAATCCCTCCACTAGAGAAGCAGAAGCAGGAGGCTCAAAGCCATCCTTGACTACACAGCAAGTTCAAGGTCAGAGAGGACCTCATGAGCCCCACCCCCAAGCTCCACAAAGTAAAAATAATAAATAAAATGAAACAGCTGTTTACAGTTTCATACAAAGCAGCATTCGATGAATTTTGGCTTGAGATTATTAGGACAGAACTTCCCACAATTTCTGAAATGTCCCCAAACATACTTGAGCCATTTTATACTACATGCCTATACAAAGCTGTATTCTTGGCATTAGCAATTGATTAGAAAATCAAACTGCTGATCAGCTCTGAATGATGCTGCCACCCTGTAGCGATGGATATTCGACTCTCTTCCACTAAAAATGAGCAGGCAGAGCCATCTCATTACGCCTTTCTGTACCTATCTTCAACAAACTGAAAAAACGTAACACCAAAGAACCATTTCAAATTACATGTCACGATTTATCAATAAGTGGCTGATTTGTATCCTTATTTTATCTGCCTTGGCTTGGGCTCATCCATCTCCGGTGGAAGGGTGAAGAAGTTGGTGAGTAGAAACAAGGATGGTCCTACCACTGCTGACTTTCAAACCCACTACCGTATCTCTCTATTGACTTAGAGCTCATTCATTTTCTCTCAACAATTTAGAAGTTTCCAGTATTCATGCCCAGATTTTAAATTTTTACTTTTATTTTTTATGTGTCCAGATTTTTGTTAGCACTATGGACGATAGTTCAGAAACCCCTAATGTCATGGGTAAGGTATGAGATGAAAACACAGTATCCTGCAGGACAGCTGAACTCCTTATCTGGCTTTCTGTGGGATTTCCTAAGCAGACAATGGTGCATCTGGAGCAGATAATGATTTACTTCTTCATTTGCTCTCAGTGTGGCCTTTGTCTTTTCTTGGCAGTCCGGCACTGTATACACCGACTTGTGCTGAAGCAGAATAGCATTGCTAAAGACACCATCTTTTATTATGTACATGTAAAACATGAAGTGCTAAATCCAACATTATTATAAATTCATCTGCAGATTTTCAATAAGAAATGTGATGGAATTTTTGTCATGAGTAAATGTTAGTTTTGTCACAAAAAGAAGGAAGGAAAGAAGAGAGAGAGGGAGGGAGGAAGAAGAGACAGACAGCTGTACAGGGTGCTACCAATATGGTTGGCCCATGGGGGATGCAACGGAACCTCACAGATCTCAGCCACATTGCTTCTGCAGGTCTGGGGTCCCTCTTAGATTCTATTTAAGAGAACAGGGGCTGGACGGCGGCACAGGCCCAGGACAACGTGCACTGGCAACCTCAGCACTCAGCCTGAGACGGGAAGCAGAGACAAGAGAATTGGGCAGAGCTCACTGGCTAGCTAGCCTGCAGCAGAGTTTGGCAAACCATTTCCTTCATTGTATTTTCCGTGAATATTTCTATTTTAATGTGAGAAAAGCCATCCCTCACTGTCCCGAGGCACCACGCACCAAAATCCTCAGGTCTTGTTTATCCTTTATCTGTTTCTACAGCAGCTCCCTTTCCAGCTGTAACACCCGCAAGTGACTCCTGCTGATTCAAGATCACTTGGCTTTCTACATCCTGCTTAAAAAACATGCTCGATTCCCGCATGTGCTCAGTTCCCGCATGTGCTCGGTTCCCGCATGTGCTCGATTCCCACATCTGCTTGGTTCCCACATGTTCTCGGTTCCCACATGTGCTCAGTTCCCGCATGTGCTCGGTTCCCGCATGTGCTCGGTTCCCGCATGTGCTCGGTTCCCGCATGTGCTCGGTTCCCACATGTGCTCGGTTCCAGCATGTGCTTGGTTCCCACATGTGCTCCCAGAGGCGGAAGTGGACACATTCACTCTAGAAAGCGAACCAGCCAAACAGAACCATCTTTAAAGTGTGTATGCACCCCGAGGGCCCTGTGTTCTCCTCTAGAAACAGGTCCTAGGCTACACTTACTTCTTTTGCACAGGTGCCCACTACTCAGAAATCACCATTATTTGTAGCTTTCTTGAAAAAAAAAAAAAAACATTAACCCATGAGTCTAATTTTGCTACAGCTGTTGAACTGTGGTGAGTCTGGACATGTTCAGCTCCAGAGAGATGCAGATTGAAAGAAAGAATGACTTACCGACCATGATTAATTAAGTAAAAGAAGCACAATTTCTCTCTGAAGACCGGGGAAAAGGTATATTCTCTGAAGCTCCAAACAGTTACTTCTATTTAAAATTTATGAGATCAGGGCAATAAGATAATGCAGCAGAAACTTTAATAAGAATACAAAATTCACACCAGAGGCACGCTCTGGGGAGTGTGAATAACCATCACAAGTAGCTACTCTGCTTGAAGAATAAAATAAGGCTCTTTCAGAGTACAAATATACAGGAGGGAATGATTTAAAATAGGTTCATGACTTACAATCACATTACACTGTATTAAGCACTCCAAACAGATCTATTAATAAAAAAGCCAGCGAAGAGGCATCTGGACATGTATAACACATTGTACAGGCTACAAAGCTCGCGTATAACAGTGATTTAAGTACTTCATTTCAACACAACAGGAATGAGCAGATAAAGTAATAGCTCTCCAAATACTCATTTATATGTACGACAAAATCAAAGGAACTTTACATTTAAACAGGATTACCTCACGGAGGAAGCCCCGACAGTGGACAGGCCAACTGCACACACAGGACTCACAGTGCTGGCCTCCCCTCCTATGGCCTCCGTACCAAACAACCTCTTCATTACCCAGGTGGGAAAAACTCTCCCTTAGTCCCATTTTTCAAAAGGAGTTAAGAGAAACCCAACAAAAGACTCCTAAGTTGGTTTCACCAACCGCACCTCAAGTGTGGCTTCATGAGGACCAAGAATCCCAGCATCTACTGTGCTCTTCTCCAAAGAACAGACAATCACACGGTCTCCGTAGGGGTTTCTCATGGTTTCTGTACAAGGTGGGACAAGATTACTGCGTCTGAGAAGGCACGTATCTGTGATTTAAGGCTTAACTGGTAGTCACACATGGAAGTCAAGGAACATGGTCTGGAAATTCTCTTCTATCAAAACGGAATTTACCCGAAAACTAGCTTTCTAATCTACAAATCACTACTCTAGAAACCACTAAGAGTTTCCATTCCTATGTCCACATGTAGAAAACAAAATAAAAAATCCACCTCCCTTAAGAAGGTTTCATTATAAATCAAAATTGCTGACACACTGTCAAGTTCATAAGTTAAAACACGTCATAGAAATTTTGACAGTGTGATTCCCAGGTCTTTAAAAAAGCCTAACCAAAGTTACAGTGGTACAGATTAATTTTTAAAAGGTATCTACCACAAACCTATGAGCCAATCAATCATTCATTCGAGCGGTCCCTTCTGTGGACGCTGCAGGACGCCATATAACTTACTCTGCAAAATAGCTTTCTTTCTTTAATACACAAACATGAACTTCTCAAAGATGTTGGATATATTCATATATAAAATATCTGACATTGATACAAATCATGTAAACCTCCTTTGAAAAATTATAGCTGGTCCTCGTTTCTAGGACCAAAAGCCTTGAATTTTTATCTTATCAGTGCAAATCTATATTAAATATTTCAAATTATAGAAATAGCCACCAACCTTCACAATACAAAAAGGATTTCTCAAAAGGAAAATTATTGTGTTTAGAATTATAGAAATTATGTAATCATGTTTACATAAAAATCACCTACCTTCTGTTCAGATTTAACAGCTCAATTGTTAGGGTATGAAAAGGGAAAAATAAAAGCTATCTGTGCAAGAGTCACTGCAACGGTGCTCCCTCACTGCTTCCCCAACACCACTTCATTCTGACTAGGGTTATTAGCTGTTTAACAACACCCTGCTCGCTCCTTTCCGGGTGAGTTCACTGCTCTTCAAGCCAGGATGGGGCGTCCACTCCAGGGGTTTTCAACTTGACGTGGAACTGCTTAAGGGTCAGTTCGAGCTGCTTCTGATTCCCCGCAAAGTAGGCAGCAACAGCACTGTGGAAAAGGACCAGCTGATTGCGCAACACCTTCACCTGCGGACAGGGCGGGGCGACAGGCAAGCGTTAGAACATGCAGCAGACCACGCAGTGAGACTTCCTAACTCAAGGGTCACCTAAGACTATTCTGATAACGGAAACACCCACAAACACCAAGTATATGATGTCTGCTGAGGTCACCAAGCTCTTAGTGACTTTTTCATTACTTAAAGGGGCAGATCAGCAGCTTAGGGCATTTTGGTTTTGCATTGCTGAGGATAGACCCCCAGAACCCATGCTTGGTGAGGGGAGTGCTCTACCAAGAAGCTAATATTGAGCCCCATTAATAATTTCCAAACAACATTATTGAGACTATTAACTAACACCATCATATTCCCTCTGGGGCTAAGCATATTTAAAACTTTGTGAGACACAGAAGGGGAAACATTGTCAACAATTGCCATACTATAGCACAACACCAACTCCAGGTACGGGCAGCATTAAGACTAAGTTTGGGTGGTGGTGGCACACACCTCTATCCCAGCTGTCAGGAGGCAGAGGCAGGGGGATCGCTGTGAGTTCAAGGCCTGCCTAGTCTAAAAACTAGTTCCAGGACAGCGAGAGCTGCTACACAGAGAAACTCTGTCTCAAACAACAGCAACAACACAAAACAAAACAAAAAAGAAAAAAAAAAGACTAAGTTTTATATCAATCTGGGTAGGCTGAATATTTTAAAATGCTATAGTTTTTTTTAAGCAATCAAATAGTAGCAAATGCTGCCCAGAAAGTCAGTTTATTTAAACTTCATATAACTTTCCATATACGTCCAACTACTTAGTAGTGGCAGTGACACCAAGAACACATCAAAACTGTTTTCAGATTTATTTTTTACGTGCGTGTGCCACATGGATACCCCGGGGTTGGGTGGGGCAGAGGAGGACCCCAGTCTTCTGGAGGAGCAGCTCCTAGCCACTGAGGCAGCCCAGACTCTCAGGAGTACAGTTTAGTCAAGGAACACTACACCTATCAATCTTTCTGGATAAAATACCTAGTTGTCATGAGGATCTATGAATTAGGTTGTTTCCTGAGGTTTCCAGTGCAATATCCACCCAAACTGAATCCAATAATTTTAATGATGCAAAAATACCTAAACTATGATACTGAGTGCAGAAAGAGAAATTTCCAATGTGATATGACAGCTGCATCTGCTATCTGTCTCGATATTAACCTGATCTGCTCTCAGCCCACTCTACCACCACCATGGCTGAGAGCTTCTTCTACAGGTGTGGTATCTGGATCTGATGCCCAGGAAAACACACACACACACAGACACACAGACACATATACACACACAGACACACAGACACATATACACACACAGACACACATACAGACACACAGACACACACAGACACACAGACACACATACACATACATACACACACACACATACAGACACACACAGACACATATACACACACAGACATACATACAGACACACAGACACATACACAGACACACAGACACATACACATACATACACACACACATACAGACACACACAGACACCTATCCCTTTTATGAGGACGAAAGGTAAACACGTAAAGAGCTTAATTACAGAACATATAAAGAATTCAGTGAGATGTTAATACCCCCACATCCAGTAGGCAAAAGACTGAATAGATATTTTACCAAGGAATATAAGAGGCTACATAAGCTCATGAAAAATGCCCCATATCCTGCTACTAGGAAAATCTACATTAGTGCCACACCGTGACCCCATGGGTAAGATGAAAGGGACTAAACTTCTCCAGTCTGCATCTGTGAAGGGAGTCGTTCATCAGTTTCTCAACAGCTAAACCTACGATCAACTGTGATCCAGCTAATCCGCTCCTAGGTGCACACGGAAGACTCACACGGGCGCTCAGGCCAGGCTGGGCTAGAATTAGAGTTAGGGGTTGATTCACTTGTGATAGCTTCAAAGTAAAAACAACTCAATCAACCACCAGGAATGAGATGAATTGGGGTATTCCCATAAAAAGGAGTAATGTTTAACAGAAGAAAACGAGCGACTGATTACATGCAACATGCATGAGTTGCAGGAACCCTGTGTTCTATGAAGAAACCGCCATCTACACACTTCCCACAGTGCAGTTCCCCTCTTCCTAGGGCTGTCTCACCTGTGACCACCAAGGGCTCAGAGTAACTCTCCACCTTGCTGTGCTATCGAAAGCACTACTTGGCCTATGCGTTTGCATTTCTATTTTGAATTGAGTTATACAGCAATAACGGGTTGATGTAATTTGACTGTGAAAGTCCAGTTTCTTTAACTGGTCACTTTACTGTCATTTGGGCCACAAATGTTTCTTGACTTAAAATTTAACTCCTAATACTCTTTCCAGTGAAAGAGAAGACAGGAAGAACATGGAATTCAGTTCATGTGCTGAACCTGCAGAGAGCGGCACCCACGGCACCAGGGAAAGGGAGCCACACCTGCAGAATTCCATCGAAGCCACAAGTGTCCTATAACGACAGCTTCTTTCCCTAGCCTTGGAGGTGACACCCGGGACACAGGCAGACGCTGGAGAGGAGATGGCAGCCCACAAGCTCTGACAGGGGCATCTGTTGTGCCCCAAACACCTCCCTTCCCACAGTGAAACTGAATCCGCACAGCCACAGAAAGGTGCACTTAGGACCGAGCTCTGCTTGTGTTTTCACAACAAAGCAACGTGACACCCACAGCCACAAAAGCAGGTGGATGTGTAAATGCCATCTAAAGCAAGCACTCTGGGCTGTCCCTGCTGAAGACAGTCAACAACAGCACAAAGCTTTGAAGCTGCAACGGGAAAGCCACAAAGCAAAGGCCTCCCAAATATAAATAAAGCGCAGACTTCCACCTCAGGCCCGCACCACAGGCTGCTTTTCCTTTAGCAGTTTTAGCCTCTTCGTGTGCCAAGCCAGGTCAGCTTTTCCTGCCAACACGAAGTATTATAATTAGACACGTTTAGTTCTGGTAGTAATGTCTTAAAAACCAGACATAAATTTAAATAAGAACATTAACTCATTTATCCACTCAAAAATTAGTAAATCAAAGTCAAAGCTCAACACATTTACTGATTTAGAACCAGGGCGGCCTGCTTTTTTGCTTCATTAGCTATCTGCATTATGGTGCGCATTCGTTCATATGACGGACTCAGCACTGCAGGGACTGGTACTTCACAGAGGACTCTGGTTATTAAATAAAGAGACGCTAGGCTGTGAAGATCGCTCAGTGGGAAGAGTACCTGCTGGGCAAGCACAATGGTAAGTGTTCAAAACCTTAGCACCTGGGCAAGCACGAAGGTAAGTGTTCAAAACCTTAGCACCTATAATAAAAAAGGAAAAGAAAGAGAGAAGAATAGAAAGCTGGGCACGGTTGAATATACACCTATAACAACCCAATCCTGCAGGGGGAGAGAAGGTAGAGAGCACACAGCAGGATACCTGAGGTCTTCCTTAGGCCTCTGCATTCATGTATACGTGGTCAGCACTCCCTTCCCCACCCCCTGCACACATAAAGAAAAAACATTATCAAGTAAAAATGTAATTAAGTAGTATTAGAAAAGCAGTCACTAAACAATTTTAAAATAACTTTTAAAAACTTTATTGCAAATACTGCAAAATCCATGTTTTAAGTGCTGATTCTGACTCCAGTGGAAAGTCCCATGCGGGACCTCACGCATGATCCAAACGCAGGGCCACTGAAAAGTGGTTCTACACGTACAAAGGCATATATGTAACTGAAGTCAATTCTATGTTTAGAGCTGGGTTCTTTCACCACAGCGACTCATACATGTCTCTGTGTATGTGTGTGTGTCTGTGTAAATATTCTGGTTCAAGCAGCTACCAGTAGAAGGTGTGCACAGGGGATGCTGTAGGAGGAGAGGCTGCTTGTTGGTTCCCGCTGCCCAGAACCGAAATAACCACACAGAAACTGTATTAATTAAGTAACTGCTTGGCCTATTAGCTCTAGCTTCTTATTGGCTAACTCTTACATATTAATTTAACCCATTTCTTTAATCTGTGTATCGCCATGTGGCTGTGGCTTACCAGCCAAAGTTTTGGCACCTGTCCCCGGCAGAGCTACATGGTTTCTCTCTGACTCCGCCCTTCTTTCTCCCGGCCTAGCTTTCCATGCCTATCTATGTTCTGCCCTGCTATAGGTCCAAAGCAGTTTTCTTTATTAATCAATGGTAATCACAGCATACTGAAGGAAATCCCACATCAATGCTGGCCTTGTAATAATTGCACTACAACCATACAACAAATTATAACACTACACAGAAGTATTATTTTATAAAATATTGCATTAATTAAATTTATTAAATTTTATATTTCTTTACTTAACCTGTTTCTTGTGGGGGGATGAACACTGAGGATTGAACCCAGGGTCTTACGGGTTTTGAGGCAAATGCTCTACCACTGGGCCATGTTACCAGCCCCTTGAAGAATCTTCAAAGAAAAGAAAAAGAAAGAAAAACAAAACAAAAACATCTCAGCTTATAAAGTCAAGAAAAATGCCTAAGGTTAGATCTCCTGAAGACAGACTGGAGTGTAAGGAACTTGGAAATCCCGCACTCCTGGACGGCTGCACGCTCTTTCACCTAGCAGCCTGCCAGCACTCACAGACAGTAAGCATTTCAGAAGACTCACCTAGTGCAGCCTGCCAGCACTCACAAGACAGTAAGCATTTCAGAAAACCTAAGCAAGATTTTGAAACAAACACTGGTGGCAGAACATGCTCTGGAGTAGTGAAACTGGGGCAAGGAGCTAGCATAGAGGATAAGTTTCTAAAATTATAAGAATAATACAATATTATACCTGCATGTGTATGTACCTCTGCATGTATGTACATTTGTATGTGTGTTTGTATGTGCGTGTGCACTGCTAAGCATGGAGCCCACAGCCTGTGTGTGAAGCAAGCCACTCTGTCCCTAAACTACTGCTACCCCAACATTAAGCTTCCATAAGTGTTTTTGTATATATAAAGCAGAGAAAATTTCCTGAACTACTATGTTTAGAAAACTGATAAGACAACAAAAGTAGAGTCTTAGAACAAAGAGGATAACTACTACAGGCAAAAATGAGCTGACAAATCTGACAAACTTTTAAAACTTAACATCAGAAAGAAAGCAATTTAAAATGAAATACACTAAATCACTGTGTGCTCGACTACAAAGACCTTTCATGAAGATCCGCCAGGGAACAAACCAGATCTACACAGAGCCGTCACAGCACCAGCTGCCCAGTGGCCTACACACACCACACAATGCTTCAATTGTCAAAGGACAAGACAACCACCAACGCTCCTGAGGCAGAGCGAAGCGGCTTTCTTAAAGAGCATGCTCAGAGATGATGCCAAGTGGACACCTTCTTCCGCTGAGAAGCAGGAGACGAGCACATGAGGTTACTGAAGTCCTGCAGGTGGGCACTGCCCCGTGGACAGCAAGGCTGTGAGAACACAGTCCTGATTTATGTCTCCAGCCCTACACACCCCTTCTCATTCAGAGAATTAGTCTAACAATAGGTATCACCCAGTTAAAATAAGTTATTAATCTTAATAAATACAGTCATATTGTGAGGCACTTCAAAGTAATTACTGGCTCTCCCAATGAGTCTAGGGAATAGGCACACATTAAATATACCCGAATCCTGGAGCAATAGATGAGATGAATATACAGAAAGGGTGCAGCAGGTTATCCTGAAAGAGGTCCCAACTACTAGGACACCAAGAATTAACTTCTTTCTCCACACCTCTATTTCAAAACTTGGTGTGGGAGGTCCTTCTGCAGATGTACTGCTTTTATTGGTGAATGAATAAAGAAGCTGTTTGGGGCCTGACAGGAGGGCAGAATAGAGCTAGGCAGGGAAAACTAAACTGAATGCTGGGATAAAGAACGTGGAGTCAAGAGGAGCCACATAGCCCCACTGGAGACAGATGCTGGATGGAACCTTGCCTGTAAATCACAGCCATGTGGCAATACACAGATTAATAGAAATGGGTTAAATTAAGATGTAAGAGCTAACCAATAAAAAACTAGAGCTAATGGGCCAAGCAGTGATTTAATTAATACAGTTTCTGTGTGCTTATTTCGGGGCTGAGCAGCAGGGAATGAACAAGCGGGCTCTTACAACAGATTGGCACCCCACATTGGGCACCATTTGTTGACAGAGGTT
Source organism: Arvicola amphibius (assembly GCF_903992535.2). Lineage (NCBI taxonomy): Eukaryota > Metazoa > Chordata > Mammalia > Rodentia > Cricetidae > Arvicola > Arvicola amphibius. The sequence goes on along the minus strand of NC_052057.2, from coordinate 2,278,843 downwards.
TCTGTCCCGCCAGGCCCCACAGCCTTTCAGTCCCAAAGAAACATACAGAGGTCTACATGAATTATAAACTGGTTGGCCTATTAGCTCTGGCTTCTTATTAACTAATTCTTACTTTAGTCCATAATTCTTGTCTGTGTTAGCCACATGGCTTGGTACCTTTTATCAGTGAGGCATTCTCATCTTGCTTCCTCTGTGTCTGGGTGACGACTACAGACTGAACCTTTCCTCTTCCCAGAATTCTCCTGTTCTGGTCACCTTGCCGATACTTTCTGCCTGGCTACTGGCCAATCAGTGTTTTTTTAAACTGGAACAACTGACGAACCTTTACAGGGTACAAGACCATTGTCCCACAGCAAAAACTGATACTTTGTGTCTCCTTGTCTGTAATTGATCTTTCCAGGGAGACATCAGAAGAACAGGCAGAGGCACAAGTGCCCCCTTGGCCCTCCACTAGGTCCCTGAAATAGCACATCATTAGCTCATATGCCCTTCAGGCTAAAGCAGCTGTGGGCAGAGGAGAAAAATTATCAAGACACGGGACACTGGGAAAGGAGTGAGAGCAAGGAGACAATATGATCAAGTGTGGCAGAAAGGATCATCTCAATTTTCTTACTCATCAGGATGAGATTCAGCAAATTACAGATGAGTAGAATGTCAGGGTGAGAGGTCGTAAGACATGGTGGGCGGCAATGAGGCAGCACCACAGCGGTGCCATGGAAGGGAGAAACTGAAGTAAGTGATGGAAAGTCTGGGCGGGCAGGGCAGTGCTGCAAGGAAGGGACTTGAGTCTACAAGGGCACATTCTGAATACACACACACACACACTTCTGAGTGCTGGGTGAGCATCTGCAGCCTCAGGTTTTCCGGCTGTGGCAGAGCATCTCAAGAGCTCATCCTTCTGAAGCCAGCCTTGACTACACGGTCAGAACACATCTCAACAGACAAACCGAGTGCAGAGCTTCCCTCTCTGCAGGCGAGAATGTCCGCAGCCTTCTACACTCTGACTCGTACTGAGTGCCCTCCCTCAGCCCCCCTCCCTTCCGACTGCTCTCTGTTTAGGTGTGATCACACAGATTCTGTCCCCCTCTTATTGCTCTCTGTTTAGGTGTGATCACACAGATTGCCCCCCCCCCCCCCCACTGCTCTCTGTTTAGGTGTGATCACACAGATTGTCCCCCCCCCCCCACTGCTCTCTGTTTAGGTGTGATCACACAGATTCTGTCCCTCCCCACACAACTGCTCTCTGTTTAGGTGTGATCACACAGATTCTGTCCCCCTCTTATTGCTCTCTGTTTAGGTGTGATCACACAGATTGTCCCCCCCCCCCCACTGCTCTCTGTTTAGGTGTGATCACACAGATTCTGTCCCTCCCCCCACAACTGCTCTCTGTTTAGGTGTGATCACACAACACAAAGTGCTTTCACTGAAGAAGGGCTTGTGGCCATGGGGGGAGAGAACGGGCAAGCTCTACAGGAAATGAAGCTGCATAAGTTTGGGAGAGTTCGCAGCAACCTGCCAGAGGAGTCTGAGAGCACGGGAATACACAGAGGTTCAGAGAGAGACTGCAGCAGAAAGTCCCACAAACTAGCCAGGAAACACAAGGAACAACCATAAACATCAATCCCATCCCCCCACAGCAATTAGGAAGGCATTTAACCGCTAACAGGGGACAATGTGGAAGGCATTTAACCACTAACAGGGGACAATGTGGAAGGTATTTAACCACGGACAGGAAACACCACATGTGCAGAGTTTTCTTCACGTGATTCCTACATTTTTAAGAATGACTGAAGTCACCCGTGTGCTTGCATCAGCTCATTTACTATTCTTAGCAAAGAACTGATCATCAGGTTTTATAGCAAAGCAGGAATTACAGGCTCAGGCTACTGGAAAATAGAACTCTATTTTGAGACTTATTTAAAAGATTTAAAAGGCCTTCTAACTGTGCGTATTTTTCCTTTCTCCTTAGAAGCACAGTTATTTTAAACATCGATTGTGTGTGCACACAGATGCACTGGCACACACGCCCAAGGACAACCTGCAGTAAATTCCCCTTCCGCCGTGTGGGTCTCTAGGTCGGAACTTCAGTCCTCAGGTTTGGTGGCAAGCATCCTCACCTGCTGAAGACTGGTTTTTGCTTCTGTGGCTTTCTAGGTGGAATCTCCTCATCTCACAATCTTGTACACGCTGGTCTAGAGCTCAGGGTCCTCCTACTCTGGCCTCTTGTGACTGAGATTGCAGCTGTTTCTGGCTTAGGTAGAACATTTATATGCATTAAACATTTTAATATGGCTGGGTGTTGTGGCATAGACCTTTAATCCCAGCATTTGGGAGACAGAAATAGGTGGATCTCTGAATTTGAGGCCAGCCTGGTCTACAGGGTGAATTCCAGGACAGTCAGGGCTACACAGAGGAAGCCTGTTTCAATGCCCGCCCCTTCCCAATTTAATATGTATCACTTTCCTGTTTACAGCTATATTCCCCCTAAGTAATTGATTTTATTAATATTTCCATTTTCCTTTATGCAAATAAATAAAACATGATTATGTATTCTTTCTTTGTTTCTTACTAAGTTATGGTGCCAGCCTGGTACAGTGTTATACACCTATAATCCAGAAGCATAATGATCATGAACATGAGGCCAGCTTGAGCTACACAGGAAGACTCTGAAGGTACCGAATACAAAGCTATTTATACTGAACTCAAGAATGTTCTGGGGTCTTTCCATCAATAGAATCCTTCTTTGTTTCTTATAGTTGTAAAATACTCTAATATTTGAATGAAATGGTTTATTCAGCTAGACCTTTACTGGCGATCAATCTCCCTCCCCCCCCCCTCTTTTGTTCGTTTGTTTTGTGTTTTTTTTTTTTTTTTTTTTTTTTCTCAAGACAGGGCTTCTCTGTGTAACACCCCTGGCTGTCCTGGAACTCATTCTGTAGACCAAGCTGGCCTCGAACTCACAAAGATCTGCCTGCTCTGCCTCCTGAGTACTGGGATTAAAGGTGTGCGCCAACAGGTCCAGCCTGGTGATGTTTATCATTTCATGTCACAAATAATGCTGCCACAGGCCACGCCCCTTCCTCCTTCCATCAGCAGTCCTGGTTTCAAGTCATGAGGATTCCATCACCTCTTGTAAACATTTATGTCTGTGTCTATAAATTACTGCTGCTGTCAGCTTTTGTGAGGGGCTGCAGTTATTATGAAGATTCAAAGAAGAAGATAACCAAACAGCTCAGGAAATTTTGTGGAAGAAGGGCCACAGGAATGTGAGACCCCAAAAGGGGCAGGATGAGTGTTGTTCAGCTCCACCCTCCAGAATGAAAACGTCTTTCCTGGAGGTAGCACAGAATCTGGGGAGGCTCCGGGACACCAACCCTTACCACAGAGGTATCTGTGTCTCCACATCCATTGCTCTGCCCTTCGCCACGGCTACAAACAGAATTACCTCATGCCCATCAGCCGATGACTAGATAAAGAAAACATGGTACCTATAGTCAATGGAATTCTACTCAGCTGTGAGAAAAGTGAGATTTTTTTCTTAAATGAAAAAACAGAAATTATTAGGTTATGTAAAAAAGGCAGACTAAGAAAGACAAACACTGCAGTCTGTCTTATAGGGAAACTAGATTTAAGTGTATATGTATACACATACACACACAGATATAGACACACATGTAAATGTATATATGTACATGCACACGTATTTATACACACACTTATAGACTAAGTCATCTTCTAACACTAGACTATAAGGCCTGAGGGGAGCATTTATATTCAATTCTTGTTTACTGGGTGGCATCAGCATCTGTAACGCTACTTGAATAGCATATACTAGATGTTTTTCAGTGAAAAGCAAAGAATAACAGCAACACAAAATTACGAAGTCCATGATGAAATGTGCTATGGAGAAGGAGTTTCTCAGAAGCCAAATGAAGGTGTATCATTGTTGGGTACCATGACAGCTCTTTCTGGGCTCGCCACCACACACTAGCTGTCTATGTGCTCAGGACTCTAACTCATTTACTTTATTAGAAAAAAAGCAAGATTCTTCATCTCATTTCTTAGTCTCACTTGACCTACCGAGTGGCTATACCAAGTACTCACAGTCCAGCTGTAGAAAAACTGTACAGGGAATCACTGACAAGGATACGGTAGAACACACGCCAAAGTTCTCCCTCCCTCCCTCCCTCCCTTCCTCCCTCCCCCCTTTTCCCTTGCTCTTTTGTTTTTGACAACAGGAAAAACACTCCAAGAATGTACTTGTAGAGTGCTTGTCCACAATGTACAGCCCTGGGCTCGCTCTCCAGCACCACACAAACCAGGCTAGTGGCCCGTGCCTAATATCTGACACTCAGAGGTGAAGGCAGGAGAACCAAAAGGTCAAGTCAAGGTCAAGTCAAGGTTATTGTCAAGAACAAAGTCTGAGGCTTCCTTTGTTGCTAGTATGTACTAGGTCATGGTAAATGCATTCCTTAAACTCTGGCATAACCATCATTTTAAATCCAGAGGTCTGTGCTGAAAGCAGAGACTGTGGTTTTGCAGCAAGACACTGGGTTTGGATCCCAGTACTGTAGGAAAAAAAAAAAAAAACAACCACAAAGTGGCATTGCCCTTGAAGGTATGTGTGGTAAGCAAGGGATATTTGGTTCTCTAACTTTTCCAAATCCTAAATTTCACAAGTGCTGCACTTCCCGCTACTGCCAAGTATGTGCCCAGTCGCAGGCACACAGCAGCAGCTGCGCACCGCATGTTGACCCTGTCAGACACTGCCAGTCTCCACGCACTCTTTCTTCTGCCCGACCATTTTACTTGGCCTCTGAATTTTTCTCCAAAAAATTAAATTCATAATCCATACATGAAGTCAGGTGCTAATGCATTGGAAAAGAAATGATATTTTAGTATTAGAAAAGAAATTCTTCTCAGCACTCACTCGGGAGATATAGGCAGATGGGAGATGGGTCTGAGTTCGAGGCCAGCCCTCCAGAGCTAGTTCCAGGACAGCCAGGGGTACACAGAGAAACTCAGTTTCAACACACACACACACACACACACACACACACACACACACACACACACACACACACAAAAGAAAAATTCCAGGACTAGGGAGAGAGTTCAGTGGTAGAGGACCTGCCTGACATAATAGAAAGGAACAAAGAAATCACGCCCCAAAATGTTCCTGTTTTCTGCAAACCACTGAGTACAAACAACTACTGTCACACCAACCTCTGACTCATGTTATGGTTTTGGTCCATGTCCCTTTAAGAGACAAGCCATGCCCATTCCCTCCCCATCCGCTGAGGCAGGCTGATCTTCAGCTTCTGGTCTGAGCTTGCTCTCTTTTTCCATCTTCCTCTCGGAGAGGCAGCTTCGCTTCTGCCTCTCTCCCCACTTCTCTGCTTCCCCTTCTCTGTCTTTCTCTGTTCTCTCTCTCTGTCTCTGTCTCTCTCTGTCTCTCTCTCTCCGTGTCTCTCTGTCTCTGTCTCTGTCTCTCTCTCTCTTTCTCCCCCTTCCCCGTTCATAACTCCCCTGAATAAATATTCAACCTCACCATGTCTCTGTCTTCTGCCAGCCCGCCATGTGTCTCCCTGCCTGGGACCAGCCACTGCTCGGGGGACTGGCAGCCATCTCTGCCTGGGACTGGCTGCTCCCAGAGCCCACTGCCTGCCACCACATGGGCCGCCACCACTGCTCAGGCCACCGCTCTAAGACCGGCAGCCTTCTCTGCCTGGGACTGGCTGCTCGCAGGGCCCACTGTCTGCCGCCACATGGCCTGCTACCACCATTTGGGACTTTATAGCATTTGCTGCTTGCCTACAGCTGCTGCCTGGGACTCTGTAGCATTTTTAAAAGAACACAACAACTCAGAAGAACTGATTTTTTAAGAAAATCACCACATTTCAAAACTAACTCACTATGTTACTCCAAGATAGATCCAAAGTCCAGTCTATCTTCCTCTGATCCCCCGCCATCTTTTAGGTTATTAAAATATAAGCTATTGAAGCTAACAAACCTTCATTGGTGGTTAGAGCTAGTTAACACTGTCTTAGAGTAAGAGCAATTTTACTTTTCTCAAAGACAAACAAACCCTTACTGTTTATATTTATCCCCAAACTGTTTTACCGGATTATTCTGCACAAATATCTCCACCTCAGCATGTCCACAGCCCAGAGCACCTGTCACTCAAGTGTGATTACTCTTTACCTTCTCCTTCCCAGTGCCCGGCTCCAGCACCCAGGCCTCCGAGCACACCAGAAAAGCTCTCCACCACTGGCTACACTCCTAGCCTCAAGTTAGCCCCACAGCATGCTTCTCACATCCTCAGTGGTTCCAGCACACAGGGCTGTTTAAAACAAACTTGGATTGCTAGAGCTAATCTGCTTCATTCTGCATCACCAGTGGGCCCGGAAAGACAGACACAACCAGAGAACCTGTCCGGTCACACCCTCCCCTCTCCTGGTGACTCACCACCATGACCAGTTCCTGCAGTGGACTTCCAATCCTGGGAGGGATGCACACGCTGTGCTGGAGAATGCCCGCACCATCTCTGAATGTCACCACGGCTAAAGGAGGACAATACCTATTTTCACAGACTTCACAGAGCACCAGAAATGTTGGCTTTCTTTCTTTTTTACTAAAGAGGCCTATGTTTCGTTTTGAGCCTTGAAAGGACAAATGATGGGTAAAGAAGCTGCTTTAGGTCACAAAATACCTCAGACTACGTTAACTGAAGGTCTAAAGAGAGACGCGCTGAAGAAAAGGGAAACCAGGACTCTAGCTGATGGGTTCTGACTGCTGCGAACCCAGTGCCGCTGGCCAACAGAGGGCAGCACAGAGACTGACACAGATTCTGTAGTTTTATGCCAGGGGGTGGGAAGGTGGAAAACGCACATTAAAGTGGAAGGCAGGTTCTTATTAAGGGCGAATAACAAGTTCAGATATGGCCTTTTGTACTCGGTATTACGGCACGCACACACACAGACTTTTGTACTCGGTATTACGGCACGCGAGCGCACAGAAGTGGGGCATCAGGGAAGAGATGGTACATGAAGGGACACGGAAGAGAAACCAGGGTCCAGTTTGGTTCTCACGGGCCAAAGTAAGAAAGCTTCAACATAACTGGGTCTAGGAACTCTCACGTGAACAGAGCTGAAGGTGACAAGGGACTGAGCTTCCTTAGGTCCGAGCGCCTGTGGCCTTTGAGCTGAGCACACCAGCACCTCCCGCTCCCCATGGACCCCAACAATGCACCTTACATGCTCACCTCACTTTCATTTACAAGAAGACAATTCCTTAAGATAAGCAAACCAGCTTGTATTTTTACTTAATTTTTAAACTTTGCTTCATCTTTTAACCAAGTTGTAGATTATATTCTTTGAGTAGTGCATCTTCAAAGATAACAAAATTATTAGACACTTAAGATGCACTTCTCTCTTTCCTGATAACCCCACACCCAAGCAGTCTCACTTCTTCAGTTCCCCTGCCTCCCACGCCTGATAAAATCCAAAGTGCGTGCTTCCTTTATCTTTGACAACAGCACTAGCTATCTGGGCTTGCTTCAGCCTGATATTCATTTTGTCTGTTAGAGATAAGGTCTCACGTTATAGCTCAGACTAGCCTCTAACTGAGTATGGGACAGACTGACCTCGATGCCGTGGCCAATCCAATAGGAGCAGATGGCCCAGATGTCTGAGTTCTACATCCAGAACAGAGTCAAGACTGCTGCCTGAGATGATCAAGCCTCACAAAAAAAATTCTAAATTTTTTAAATTTAAGATTATCAGCACCCCCAACCAGCAGGAAGTAGCCTGGAAAACTACACCCATATTCCCCCAAAATGGACTATGGATGTTTTGTTTTGTTTAGAATGTTGGTTATAAGTTGTTATGGCTAATGGTGAGGATAAAAACTAAATAGAAGATATCAGATTCAGAGTTCTTGGTTTTTTTGTTTTTTTTTTTAAAGAGGGGGAAGTGCTGTGGGACATTGGTCTGTATCCTGTCAATTATATTTGAAATAAATGCTGATTGGCCAGTAGCCAGGCAGGAAGTAGAGGTGGGAAAACCAGACAGGAAGTAGAGGTGGGTCTATGAGAACAGGAGAATTCTGGGAAGAAGGAAGCCCATCCCTCTGCAGTTGTGAGCCCACCACAGAAGAAGCAAGATGTGACTGCCTCGCTGAAAAATGCTGCGGGAACCGGGCAGGACAGAAAACCCCCAAAACAGTTTAACAGAAGAACAAAACCGAAATGAAAGCTGACAAGGAGGCCAACTGTATGAAAGACAGTTCCTAGGCCTCCTTTTGTTTTCTCACTATTAAAAATAAGGTGGGTGAAAGTTGCCCAACCACACAACCCCAAAAGGTCTCATAAATTTAAGTCTTAAATTATAGATAATGATTAAATTAACAGTTTGACAGTATCTCATAATTTTGAACCATTAAGTAAAAGATAAAAGATCGGTTTCTATAAAAACTTTACTTTAGACCTCACTGACTACTGTTCCCTCTGAAGTCTAGCTGGTGACAACCATGCTGCTATGGCCTGAATGCTGTGCCCCCTACGGCCTGAATGCTGTGCCCCCTTAAATTCATTTTGAAATCCTCACCCAAAGAAGATGGCAGGACAGAGTTGCCTCTGGTGGTGTTTGGTCTCAATTCCCCATGAAAGGATTAGTTCCCTTCTCAAAGAAGCCTGAGACCCCTTTCTCTTCCTACTGGGTAAGGGTGCAGCAAGAAAGAGTCATCTGTGAGCCAAAGGCAGGACCACACCAGACATCAAGTCTGCCGATGCCTCCACCTCAGATCTAACACTCTAGAGACCAGTGACACAAATTTCTGTCTATAAACTATTTATCTACGGTACTTGTTCTAGCAGCCTCCGAAGATGAAGACATAATCTCAGAACACAAAACCCATGAGAACAGGGCTAATTTTCTATTATATTTTACAGTAAAAAAGAACAGACACAATGACATTATTCTCCAGTAATGCCCAAACCTTTGTCATGGAAGCCCGGCTCTGTTCTAAACTCTGAACATGGCCAACTTCCTATTATCTCCCCTTCAATATTCCATCCTTGCTTCAAGCTGGACATTGGTTTAAACAGAAGATCCCTTGCACGCTTTTTCCTACCTGGTTCCCAGTCCCTGTCACGCTGCTGCAGAAGTGCCCCTCTGTGACAGCTGGGCTTCAGCTACCCAGTACTCCACTTGGCCATAAAAGACTCCTTACAAAATGGGAAATATCAACCTTATTTTTTTAATTACTGAATTCATCTTCGAGACAGGGTCTCTACACAGCGTTGGCTGGAACTGCTCTGCAGACCATGCCGGCCTCTACTGCACAGCAGGTCCTTCTGCTCTGCTTCCCCAGGCCCGGATGAAGGCCTGCACCACCACCCACACCCACACTTTTCCTCTAAGCTGTAACTAACTTCCAGGCACTCCCATCGTGGAGATGTTTTCAGTGCTTACAAGACAAAGGCATTGATAAGATCCATCTGACTGGCATTTAAAACTCAAGAGATGAGCTGGCCGGCCGTGAAGGCGTCCACATACGTGTTACTGTAGAGCATGCCTCTTTTAAGTACTAAACACAATGATAATGTCCACAAATATGTACTACTTATATAATAATGTCCACCAAAATATTGAACAACGGAACTGATTCACACATCTGAGCTGGAGATGAGCATGCTCTTACTAAGCTGACGAGTGTCGTGCGATCATGCTGGGCAGCCTGTCTGGAGATCTACTTAGGCCTCTTTTCCTGCCGCTGTGTTGTTTCCAGGTGAGTATTTTCACCACCCGCAGTTTCTTCAAAGATGGAATGACATTTCTAGACTTGGGAGATCCCTAGGAAATATATCATCTGCGGGTTTTATGGTCACTGTGAGTTTCTAAGGAAACATTATAGGCAACAAGAAGAGAGTAATTTAGCATAGCCCTTTGGTGTCATGAGGGAGAATATAAATATTAGTTTTCTGGGAGAAGTAAAGAGAAATAATTGTGACAACTTAAATCCTCATGTCCCCAAAGGACCATGTGTTAAAAGATTGGCTGCCAGCCTACGGCACTATTGGGAGGCAGTAGAATCTTTAAGTGGGGCCTAAAGCCAGGCATGGGGCACAAGCCTGCTTAGCTGATAACTCAGGCTCAGAGCAGATCGTGAATACAAGGCCAGCTTTTTTCTATATACCAAAACTCTGTCTCAAAAATAAAGCCAACAGCTGGGTGTAGTGGCATATGCACGAGGCAGGCTGATCTCATGAGTTCCAAGCCAGCCTGGTCGATATAGCAAGTTCCAGGACAGCCAGGGCTACATAGTGAGCCCTTGTCTCAAAACAACAACAAAGCACAACAAAACCAAACCTACCACAACTAAAGGAAGGAGAGAGAACCAAAGCAGTGGTGGGCCTAGTAAGGAAGGAGGGATCCACTACTCATTACTGAAACCTCGGCACCTGTGAGCCACAGCAGCCTCCTCACTTTGGAAAGCAGCTATCTCCGGTACACACTACAGTAACACACTGATGTCACACCAATTTTAAGAGGGCACCGGAAGCAAGTACGGCTGCAGGCTGTCGTCAAGACTTCAGAGGCTGCAAACAGCACACGGAAAGGAACTGTTGCACGCGGGACTCACACTCACAGGGCTGAGCACACCTACTGCACTGTGCTTGTTATCGGCTCTCTCACTCAGAAGACACATCAGACACAGGAACTGATCCTGCACACACAGGACAGCTAGGTAGTAGATCATGCACCCATCATGATCAGGGCTTGGATTCGATCCCGAGCACCCAAGGAAAACAAGCAAACCACGAAACCAGCACCAGCCTCTGTCTCCTAATGCTAGGCTTAGAGGCACGGGCCACTAAGCCTGGTAAAAGCTCCATTATTTAACAACTTATTAACAACTTAAAGTACTTGCTACCAATATCGATCTCACGATCAGAGTTTAACTCAAGCATTTTCTGACTCCCAGTTGTTATTTATGAAAGCACAAGATGGTATGGTTGATGATTTTCATAACAGAAAGGCTAAGTCTATGTTTTGTGTACCTATAAAGGTTTTAAACAAAATTCCTTCAAGCAACTGTCATGAAAAGTTGTTAGAAACAAATACTTTCTATTGATTTTTTGTTTTAAGTGATTTTTTTAAAAATCCACAGAAAGCTTCCAGAAAGCAAAGAATGAATTTACCTTATTTTCTTCAAGAAATTTCAATTTGACAGAAACATCACTACGCATTTTATCATATTTTTCCTTGTGTATTTGGAACAGATGCTGTGACTGCTCAATTTTTGGTAGAGTGCTTGCATCACGTGGTCCAAGATTCAGCTCTTCCAAATCAGTGCGATATGCATCATATTCAATCCTGAAAAGAAGAAAAGCTATGATGCATGCCAGAAAACACTGAGACAGTCTGGAGACAAGGCTAGAAAACAGCGCTCGGCCTCATATGAACAGTAATACGTAGATACGGAAGATGCACACACAGTCTGTACTTGATGTGTTTGAAATCATTACTTCTCTAAAAATAAAAGGCTATTAATGTTCAAAGGGGCTGGGGATCTCAGTCCTAGAGTGCTTCTTTAGAACTGTGAGACCCTGGCTTCGTTCTCCAGCACTCATGCATGATACATGTGTGAGTACACAATGCGTGTACTCACAAGCAGCACACGGATAGGCGAGGAGCTGCTTCTTAATCTCATTGACTATTGCGCCCCCAGCCGACAAAATTTTCAACATTTAGCAACCACTTAAATTTAAAAAAGTTACCCCAAAAGATGTCAAACCAAGTTCAAAAGCAGTTTTCTATCCTTATTGCAAACTGGTTAATACTGAGGAGGCCAAGTGGGTGAGACCAGCCAAGTTCAGATGGCCCCAGCAGGATAGCAAGAGAAGTTACACTGATGTCATACATGCACTTTAAAATGTTCTAATAGCTACATGTAAATAATAATATCTATTTTACTCTGCATGCAGAAGACACTACTGCTGCAACACGCAATGCATGCAGACAACTGCTAACGAGCTACTTTACATCTGGGGCTGGACAGGGAGTCTTGGAGAGCCACTGTGTATGTCTCAGCACCTCACACTCTAACCCACACAGGCCACATTTCAGGGTTTAACAGGCACACATGAAGGCGCAATGCTAGACGGATGTTTGTCACAGCAGCGTGGAGACAGAGCACTGTGGCCTGGTTCCATGAGGTACTTTACCCCACCAGCCTCACGCCATGACCTCAGCAGCTGCCAGCACCTCTGTCAGCCCCGGGGAAGTGCAGTACTGTATGGGGACAGGGACTTGCCCACTGCCTGAAGTGTTCAGCACTCAACGGAAAAGAAGCAAGTGACTTCTAATTTAGTTTTTTAAAAAAAACCCAAAAAAACAGAATCAACAGAGTGATTCACATCTCCAGTCCAAGAATGAAGAACACTCCCAGCACTCAGGAGGCAGAGGTAGATGGATCTCTGTGAGTTCGAGACCAGCCTGGTCTACAAGAGCTAGCTCCAGGACAGGTTTTAAAGCTACAGAGAAACCCTGTCTCGGAAAAAAAAAAAAAAAAGAATGAAGAACACTTATTTATTTTTGGGTTTTTGAGACAGAGTCTCACTGTATAGCTCTGGCTGTCTTGGAACTTACTATGTAGTCCAGGCTAGTCTTGAACTCACAGACACCCTGCTTGGGGAAAATAAATTAATGTACGATATATATATATGTATGATGTACTAAATAGTTTTATGTACAGGGAGAAAGTGTACAAGGGGTATTTTAAACAGAATATCAGCTTTGGGTGTTGATGGGGGAAGATTAAACCTTCCCAGGCTCTGCCTCCTAAACGTTAGGATTAAAGGCATTATGCTACCATACCCAGCCCAAGCCCAGTTTGTTCGTTTGTTTGTTTTTAATTTTTCTCTAGACAGGATTTCTCTAGTTATCCTAAAACTCAATTCCATAAACCAGGCTGGTCTGGAAGTCAAATATCTGTCTGTCTCTGCCTCCCAGGTGCTGGGATTAAAGGCATATGCATTATGCCCAGGGTTTAAGCCCAGTTTATTTTTAACTTGTACTAAATTTAACAAACGAGATCTTTCTGGGCTGGTGAGGATCATTTGTTCATTCACTAATACATGACCCATGCAACAGTTCTCGAGTCAGCCCTGCTGGGTTTCAGGTGAGCTGATGAGTTTATCCCAGAAGCTAGGACTCCACTACAACAGAAACAGCACAATGCAAGTTGTTGTTACAGACAAGGGGATTGATTAGATAGCTGAGAAAACACTTCTGAGAACAAAAACAGCATAATCAGAATTTGAAGGATGTAAAAGCTTACTAGGTTGATGAAATTGGTAGAACGTCCCAAGAAGAGAATAGTGTGGGCACAGGGAGATATTTGTGAATTAATTGCGTGTATTAGAATCAAAAATTAGTACACAATAATGGAAAAATTTCAGTCAAGACAGTAGGCAGCCCCGCGTTTCCTGATAGTCAGTTCAGATATAAGCCAGCAGAAACAAGTAGTAAAAAGCTCAGAACTGTGATTTGACCAATCCCATCGTTCAGGGTGGGAAGCTGTAAGGGTAAGAAGGGAGCATGGACTGGAGCAGATGAGAAAACGGGCCAGTCCCAAGACTGTGGGTAGCAAGCCATGAGTCTCAGAACTAGAATAAAGACGATGGGGATTAAGACAGACATCAAAAGCCAAGGGGCAGGACAAACTTGGGAACAAGTTAGTCAGACCCATGGGCTCAGAAGCCAAACCATCTTTTACTTGTTACCATGTCTTCACTGGAGCGAGCTCTGTAGACCAGGCTGCCTCAAACTCACAGAGATTCCCTGCCTCTGCCTCCCGAGGGCTGGGATTAAATTAAAGGCGTGTGTCACCATTGCGTGGCGTATTGCATTTTTTTGTGTTCCCATTTTTCATCTATGACTGGGAACAACAAGTAACACATAATTTCATACACATATTATATGATGTTGGGAAATAATTAAAACCTTTAGAAAACTCAGTATTAGAAAAGAGGAGCTAAAGTAAGCACACAGACAAAACAGTAGAGCCAAACTTAGACTACTGGGATGTGACGGCGCCCGTCAAACCTCGGCCGCACTTCCTAAAAACTATGATGATTAACTGAAATATAAGAGAAGTTACAATACTGACCTTGCACTCTTTAACTTTGACACTCATTTTGTAGGTGGAATCAAAGCAAAACTTCCCTGCAACCTTTCTCGAAGGGCACTCAGCCTTCCAGGATTGCCAGCCTGGGCCTGTTACTATGTGGAGAACAGGTGTCCACACTGAAAAGCCTCCCTGGTGCAGGTGGAGAAAAGCTGACGGGGTTACCAGAGGGCTGGCAGCACTGTGCACAATGAAAGCGGGGGTTAACAGACCACCCAGCAAGGGCCTTAGTTATCACTTCTAATGCTGATCAAATGAGTGGCCCTTGCCCCAAAGGTCAGTAAATTCTGGTTTTGACAAAGAAGAAACTCTGCTACTTAAAACTTTGTAGTTTGGTCTCTTTAATACTATTCCTTAGAAGCCAATGTCCCAGTGTTACAACTAACCACGTTCTCAGCTAACAAACAGAAATCGAATCCCAAGCTAATTAAAAAGGATGGTTATGAGACGATCTTCATTGGTTTGACAAGCACACGAATGAGGTTGTCTGAAGGTTTCCAAAGGTTCCAAACAAATCAATGTACTGTACGTACTGCGATCTGATATCACATCGTCTTTTAAGGTTCTCATTATAATATGTAAAAACTGTTCTTCATTATGAGACATTAACGTTTTTATGCTATTAAAAATTACAATATTACTGTTTTGTTGTGCTAGGGTTTGAATCAATAGCCTTGAGAGTGCTTGGCAAGACATGATCTCTGAACTACATTTTCAGCCCCAAATTTTAGATGAAGAGAAAGCCGATTGGGCATTTGAAACTACAGGTGAGCAAGCATTCGAGCTCTGTGGACTTCCTCTGCTCCTATAAATCAAATGTGAACGTTTCTGAGCTGAGCTGGGCACGGTGGCACCTGCCTATACCCCAGCACTTGGAAGGCAGGAAGTTCAAACAAGAAACTTTATTTTCGTAAGTACTAGAAAACCTGAAAAAGATTGAAAATCAGCTGAAAGATAGACGAGTATGCGCTGTGGATGATTATCACAGATAATTTAGCAAGTATAGAAATGAAGCTTTTATTCATATGCAAAATGAATCTTTTGAAAGCCACAATGCCTATGAGAGGACTTAAACAGACTGAAAACCCACTGCACGTGTTGTTGAAGGGAGTTCCGTCACAAGATATCTTACTGACACCTCTTTCAATGTCAGTCAGTGTTAGTGAAGAATATTCCACAGGCAGATTGCTTCCAATTCCTTTTTCTCACCATCTGATTTTATCATGTTAATAAATTAAATTTTATGCTCAAAACTTAAGTTTTCCACATATTTTGGGTTTTGGCCTGTGTGACGCATAGACAATATATTCTTAAGGATGGGCACCCAACTACAGAACGGTGAGGTGTTTTGGGAGATCTCAAAGCACTGCCATTAAGCTAGAGCAAGAGGTCAAAAGGTCAAGTTCTACTCCTACAAGGTAAAACTTAGCACCATCTTCAACCATGCTGTGAAAACATAAGAGAAAGTCGGCCTTCCAAGTGCTGGGAGAGCACTGCCAGAAAGCCGGCTGACAATGAGTTTAGCATCAGGACACACGGGAGATACCTACATGTGGAGTTAAAGCTTGAGTGTGGGACTCTTCAAAGAACGCTTCAGATATTTACAAGTATTTATTACCATACATTTTGCTCACTTAGCAAAATCATGACAGGCATATTTGGAAAATCTGTATTGTAAACAACTACTAAATAAAGTAAAGGGAAATATTTATGTCTAAGGCCAAATGTGAAAGCCTTCGGCAGAGTCTGACCTGGGATAAATGGACGTGAGGGATCAACACCATGGAAACGGTCAGATTGCTCTCACTGGCTGCACCAATAGCACAGTTACAGACAACCTTAGGCAGATTCCAGAGTGCGGCCTGGCAGGACACAGGAAGCGAAGACACAGGAAGCAGTGGCAGCACTGAGCGCCGAGGGCACTGGACCCATACGCTAATTAGATATTTATTTCTGAGGACCAACCTCTAACCTTCCAGTACATTGTCTTCTGGCAGAGAACATTACTCGCTCTGCTATTACCCGGGCCTCAGGACTGAACAACACGAGGCTTATGCACCCAGCTCTCTAAGCACTGAGACACAGCCATCACCCTTTCTCTTCCCATACTGGACAGTACGTTTCTTTTGTTTGCAACCCAAACCTTTAACTAAACACAAATCATCTGCACATGGACCACACGGAGAAAGTCGATACCCACCTGGCGTTCTCATACTGCTTTATAGTCAGGAGTGTATCTTCAATGGTTTTATTCACCAACGTGTTCACACTAGCAATGAAAAAATTAATGGCCCCAAGAAGAGTCTCTCCGTTTTTAGCCAGCAGCTTCTGGGTATCTGCATTATAGCCAAATTCTTCCTAAAACAGAGACGACATCTTAACCATCCACTAAGAAGTCAGTGGATGTGACACATATATCACAATGGGAAAATGTCTGACTCAGGATCAGTTAACAGAAGCTTTACTTATTCTGCTAATCTTTACATTTATAAGAATCTAAATTATAGCTAGTTACATAATTACTAAAAGTTTAGTAAATAAAAATTATCATTAGCCCAGACACACAGCTAAATCTAAATAATTTTAAAAGCTAAATTATTTTGCACTATAAAGAATATTTTTGTTTCTACATTTTGTTTCTATTACATTATAAGCACAGCTGTTCAGGAAAATGCAGCAGCTTATTAATCAGAGACGTTAGAACTGTCAGGACCAAATTAGGTAATAACTGGTTAAAACTTTCAGACATAAAATAGATAGCTTTCTTTTGTGTGTTTTGATTGAATTTCCTCAAAGTATAAGTACAGACAAGACACATTTCTTTGTAAACTAGGGAGCCAGGTGCCCCTCTTTCAAGCGCGGGTCCTATTTGGGCACCGCTGAGGGAGATTCAGTCAACACCATCTCCAGCTCACTCCAGTGAGCCTCGGTTCAGCTCAGACAGCACTGCAGACAGCTCTCTCCAGCTCACCCTAGTGAGCCTCGGGTCAGCTCAGACAGCACTGCAGACAGTTCTCCTCAGTGCAGCAATCTAAGCTTCCCAGTCCGAACGGATTATTCAAGAGCACATCTGACCAAATAAAGTAATCCTGTTTTACTTGACTTCTCCATTCTGTTATAAAGCACTTTAATTTGGGCTATAAAAAGGGAATAAAGTTAACTAGGAGATGAAAATTTACTGTAGGTCTGCAGTCATAATTACATTTCCAACTGATAAATTATTTAATAATTCACTAAGTATTAGGTGAGTAAAATTACATTATGCTAAAAAAACAGCTTCCATTTAAAACAGGTTCATGTACTTTATTCCAGACTCGGTCTTCTACACTGGGCTGATTGGAAATGTAGGCACGTGCAGAAAGAACACTGCCCACTGCTCTCAGAACTCAAGTGTCTGAAACAATAGAAGGGTTTCAAGTTCAAGCCAATTGGAGATATTATAGGGCAAGACCCTCGCTGTCTCAAAAAGAAAAGCTTTGTCAATCCGTGGGACGGCAATAAACCATGCTACCATCACGGGAGCACCTCTGTAATGAAAGGCAGGGTAGTGGGACGCTTATGATATTTTCTACAAACTAAATCATGTATGAAGTACAAATAAATGTTACTGCATATAAAACAGAAAAGGATACAACACTTTAACCTCTAGAAAGTGTTAAAATATTATAATTGAGTGTGTTTATTTTCTCTGGCATCCATTAAAAGTTTTTAAAAAAAATCAGCAAAGAAGAGGAAGAATACTATAAAATAAAAACTATCTTGACAGCCAGGCATGATGGTGCACACCTTCAATCCCAGCTCTTGGGAGGAGAGGAAGTCGGCTCTCTATGAATTTGAGTCCAGTCTGGTTTACAGAGCTACATCTAGGACAGCCAGGGCTCCAAAGAGAAACCTTGTCTCAGAAAAACAAATAAAACCCCAAACTACATTTATATAAACATAATAGCTAATAAAAACAAAGGAGCCCCTCTTATGATTTAACAGAGCATGGGACAACACCTATAGGCATGGTGACGTGGGCATGGACAGGGGACACAGGCATGGAGAGGATGTGGGATGAGGACACAGTTGTGGTGGAGAATGTGGAGCAAGCGGAGCACACACAGCCTAGTTCCTACACAGAGAACGACAGGCAACTGAGGAATACCAGGAGAAGGAGGAACAGCCTTCCCCAGGGGAAAGCACCCAGTAAGGTATCCAAAACCAAACGGTCTGCCCCCAAACATACATACAATAACATTAGACAGGCAGAGCAGGCTGTAGTTATGGGGCAATTTGGAGGGAAGGAAGGAAGAGAAAAGTGATGTAATTATACTACAGTCTCAAAATCTAAGAAGCGAAAAGAAAAAGAAAAAAAAGAACAGAGAGACTAATGCAACAGAATAGATACCCGGGAAATAAATCCACCCATGCATACAACCTAAAGCAAATTGTTATCCAATGGATCATCTAAAACTGAATTTCTTATTACTGTAATATATCATTATCTGTACCAAATCTCCTATCCACATTTCCAGGACCAAGTGATTTCCTGCTTTAAATGTTCTATTTCTACATGTTCGATGTCTGGCTGTGGAGGGTGTTTATCTTTTTCTCTAGGCAACACAAACAGCTAGACATCAAAAGAGTCATGAGATAGTAACAGAAATTCTCAGGAATATTTCATGCAGCTTGGGATGCAGCAGTAGAGTGACTGCCTAGTATGCGCCACCCCTGTGTTTGAGCTCCAGCAGCATGTGGACAGAGCATGGCAGTACACACATGCAAACCCCAGCATTCAGGAAGCAGAGGCAGGAAAATCAGAAGTTCAAAGATATCCTTGGTTGTGGAGGGAGTTAAGAGCTAGCCTGGGCTAAAGATTTTGTTAAAACAAACAAGCAAACAAGCAAACAAACAAACAAATGTTCTGCTCAATATTTATGGAAATAAATGCTAAAAATAAGACCTTTGTTCTAAATGTCTGCCTTGGAAATGATCAACATACACTCTTATCTGAGTTGTATCCCAGTCCTAAATCTAATTTATCTTAATAATTTTAGTAAACGTGTACCACAAGTCTACTCAAACACGTGTTCAACATATCTTGAGACTGCTAAGAGGTTTTCACAGTAAATGACTAACTTACTTCTTATCCCACCTGTGGTGGTTTGAAAGAGAATGGTCCCTTAGGGAGTGGCATTAAGAGGTGCTACCTTGTTGAAGTAGGTGTGGCCTTGGGAAGAAGTGTGTCACTGTGGGGGCGGGCTTTGAGGTTTCTTTTGCTCGAGCTTCACTCGAAGTGACAGTCAGTGCACTTCCTGTTGCCTGCAAGATGTAGGGCTGACTCTCAGCTACTTCTCCAGCACCATATCTGCCTACATGCCACCATGTCCCACCAGGATGATACTGGACTGAACCCCTGAACTGTGAATGAGCCACCCCCAAAATGTTTTCCTTTATAGGAGTTGTTGTGGTCATGGTGTCTCTTCACAGCAACAGAAGCCCTAAGATACCACCAAAGAATCATCATAGTTATGGTTCTTTGTGGGCTTGGGCAGTTGTCCATTTTTTTTCTTCTCACTCACCAAGAACCTCCAGCCGGCATCTATTCCAGGTACAAATCGATCCTTACACTGACGTCATCTGGGCCTTCTTTTTTTTTTTTTTTTTTTTTTTTGGTTTTTTGAGACAGAGTTTCTCTGTGGCTTTGGAGCCTGTCCTGGAACTAGCTCTTGTAGACCAGGCTGGCCTCGAACTCACAGAGATCCGCCTGCCTCTGCCTCCCGAGTGCTGGGATTAAAGGCGTGCGCCACCACCGCCCGGCCATCTGGGCCTTCTTAAAGACTGCATGGCATCTTAAAAGAAAGCCTCAAAATTGCATTTACATTGGGATTTGGGGATATGGCTCGGCGGTATAGCATATGCCGTTGGGTTCAATGTCCAGCCCAACAAACACAACAACGCCAACTTTGCTAAGAGGTTAGCAAATCACAATGGAAAAGTTACCTCTCGGGATACTTCTATTACCCCACACCCACAATCCCTAAGAGTTATTTTAAGTACTCTTACGTGGAGTTCTAGAGACTTCAAACTCAGGTCAGCGAATGCATCTCCAAGCTGCTTTTGGGTGTGAACCATCTGGAAGAGCTGGGTCGCCAGCGTCTGAGCCAGCTTCAGAATGTTTTCATACTTTTTCTTATTATCTCTCAATATATCGATCTGAGCTTCCAGTTCAAGGTCCACTGTCCTCGAGCCACGGCCTAGTTTCTCAGATATGATTTGCCGGGTACACTAAAATGAAAAGATGTGCTTTGTTTAGGGAGAGAAAAATAGAGTAAAATATTGCAGCAATGCAAAGTCCTACACTACAGTGCATGGCCCAGCTCTGTCCCGTGGGTGCGCCATAGCAGGCGGAACACTGCTCCCCTATTTATAGGCCTGCCTAAAAACTACGACTGAGCTAAGGAAGTTCTGACACACTCCCAGATAGTACATACCAGCCAAGTGATTTCCACATAATCACTTTCAGGTTTACTGCTGTTGGATAAAGTATTGAGAGCCACGGGGATACTGACAGTTCTGTAGAACAGCGCGACTGTTGATGTGAGGAAACAAGACTGCCACAGTGGCCCTCTCTTACTGGTTACTTTCCCATCTCTCCCTAAGTAATTTGCGTGTGTTTGGGAAGGGAGAATGAAAGGAAAGAGATGGGGAGGGGAAAGAAACAGGAAGAAGATAAGGAAGAGAGAGCAGAAATTCCCCAAGTTCAGCATAGTATAAAACTGTTAATCTATTCTGTCTTGGAAACATCACTTTTTATGTATCAGGAGTTCAAGACACCTGTGATCCTAATTTAAAAAAAATACAAAAGAGCAAATAAAACACCCCAGACAGCAGCAGCAGCAGCAACAACAAAAGGTGGTAGTAAATCATATAACCTTTAAATATGATATTTATTACATTTTCCAAAGTTCCAGGAAGAGGTGCGTGGAGGAAGAGCTGAGTGAACAAGGGTGCAGCCGCATCAAGGACACCAGAGGCTCAGACTCAGGGGAAATGGCAAAGACTTTTCCCAGGAGGAAGGCTTAGAGGATGACAAACCCTTCCTCTGGTCTGTGTGTGGATCTGAGTGTGTGCAGAGAATCCCCACCACAGGTTTCCCACCCAGGATGTACACAGTATGAAAACTGTTCCCCTACAAAGACCGCTCATACTGGGCTAAGCCAGCTACCCCAGTGCCCTGCCTCCTTGTTTATCTGCACGCATTGAGCAAGCTCCCTGCTCAATTCTATATGACAGGCATGCTAAGCTCCTGGGGTGCTGAAGCCCTTCAGAGAGCCCAGTCCACCCCATCCCAGCTTTTCTGTCTGCTCGTTTGTCTTTTCTTTATTCTCTTAATCAGGTCAAATCCCTGGAGCCATGAGAACGGATGAGGCAACAGGATTAAATAACAGCAAGAAAAGGTACTTACTGCCACACCTGACGATCTGAGTCTGATCCCCGGGACACTCATGGTGGAGTGAGAGAACTGACCCCAGCAAGTTGTCCTCTGACCTCACAGGTGCACTATGGCATGCGCCCATGTGTGCGTGCACGTGCATGCGTGCACACACACAGAGAGACACACACAGTCCCTCTAAATAAATAAAACTATTCTAGAAGACAAAAGTCAAAATAGAAAAGTAGAAAAGCTTAACCGGAGACACCGACTTCAAGGAGAAAACACTGATCACATGTGCTAGCTGAGCCGGTGGCAAGACAAAAGAGACGGCCCTCGCTCCTGGAGTCCCTGTTAGAGACTTCCACTATCTGCCAGTCAAAGCATACTGCCTTCCACTGCAGCCCAGACATGGAAATCTGCTGAGAGGCAAGATCTGATAATGAGACTGCTAAAGGAAACTGCTTCAGAATTTAGAGAATGACTTTAAAAAAGTATTTCATTGATGTGGGAGTCCTCTCTGTGTGCTGTGATTACCATTAATGAATAAAGAAAATGCTTTAGACCTATAGCAAGGCAGAACTTAGTTTAGGCAGGGAAAGCTAGGCTGAATGCTGGGAGGAAGAAGGGCGGAGTCAGGGAGAAGCCATGGAGCCTCTGCCAGAGAGAGACAGGCTGAAACTTTGCTGGTCGGCCACGACCTTGTGGTGAGCACAGATTAATAGAAATGGGTTAAATTAATATGCAAGAGTTGGCCAATAAGAAGCTAGAGCTAATGGTCCAAACAGTGATTTAATTAGTACAGTTTCTGTGTGATTATTTCAGGGCTAAGAGGTCAGGACAAACAAGAGACTCCTTGCAACATTTCATTATTTAGGAAAGATATCAACTATGAGAGCTTGAAGCTGAGACTGCTTATGAGGGGGGATGAGGGTTCAAACAAACAAACAAAAAAGTTTTCAAACAGGGCAAACAGCAACACCTGCCTCAAAGAGACGGGAAGGCAGGCAGGATGGACTGAGAGACTAAAACACACGCCAGAAGGAACTTCCAGTTTAGGTCTTGAATCCATCTTCTCAAATTAATTTCCTTACTTTCATCTGAAGAAATACTTGAATATTAGGTTAATAAATAAAGGTTAATATCTTTAAAAATAGATTAATACCCTGTTTTATTTATTTCTTTTTATTAGTCTGCTTTTGTTTCTTTTCCTAGTCTATGATAGAGTTTTTTTGTGAAAATCTTTTTGTTTTTTTTTTTTTAAAGACCGGAGCTCAGTGAGGTATGAAAATCACACAAGCAAAAGGACAGGAATTCCAAGCAGCTGGCGAATGGCCCTCTGCAGCTACAGGATTACCTCAGGGATTCCTGGGTAATGTGGTATGGATGAGACCTGTAGACAAAAGCAGTAACTGATAGAGCAGGTAAGGCGGCTGAGGGTCATGCTGTTCTGAAGACAATGGGGATCTGCTGACTAGGTTTAAAGTAACAATGACCACACCACAAGAGGACTGGCAATGACCACACCACAAGAGGACTGGCTGGTAATTGTAATCACAGTGAGAGCATAATAAAGATATGAGCCAGGACTGAAAGCTGGAACAGAAGAAAAGAAAACAAAGGGAGAATCCACAGGATTCATGACTGATTAGATATGTAGGATCAACAGAGGAAGGGATGAGGATTTCCACTTATCAGTACTTGTACTGTGAGAACATAAAGGCAAGAATCATATATCCCTACCCCTGAGAACGGAGGGGTGAGGACGGTGAATGTAGGAATTCCTTTTGGCAGAGTACCGCCAGTATTTCTCAGGCCGTGTGATGACATGAACTAAACAGCTTTAGGAAAGATTCATATAGCAGATTTCAAAGAACTGTTATCTTATTAAGAAAACTTTGGGGGCTGGAGAGATGGTTCGGTAGTTAAGAACACTTGCGGCTCTTGCAGAGGACCCAGGTTCAGTTCCCAGCATCCACACCCCCTATCCCAGCAGACCTGGTGCCCTCTCCTGACAGGCACATAGCACATAAATGGTACATGTATTTACATGCAGGAAAAACACTCACACACAAAAATAAATAAATCTAAACAAAATCAAGACAACTTGTTATAGGGTGCTGGCCTAGCATACATAAGTTCAACCCCCCCATGTGGCAAGAAAGGCGGTATTTTTATAGAGGGTTTCAGGTTGTATTTTAAATCTATTAATTGAAAGAATAATTTCACTCTGCTTTAGTCTTGAGAAGACACGTAAGAGGAAACTGCTGTGTGTAAAAATGTAGACAGTTTTGACCTGCCAATCACAGACTTACAGCCAACTCAAAACAGCACTGTGCTCATGCTGCAGCCCAAGCTGTCGGGCTTTTCATTTTAAGGATTCCATGACTTGTAGCGTCTGATCCCTATGAAGGTTTGTGGCTTGGATGGTTTGTACTGTATCAATGTGCTGTAGATGTAAACACCAGCTTGTTTTACGGTTCATTAGGGGAACAGCGATGCTGAATTTATAACCTGTGCTTCCTGTACAGTTACAAATTATTATTACAAGATCACAGAGTTTCCCACTTTGAAGAACTAGTGTACTATACAATATCACGGTGAGGCCACACTCAGGGGCATGAGTCTATAGTCCAGGTAGCTCAGGAGGCTGAACTCAAAGGATCCCTTGGTCCCAGAAAGGGGAGCCCTGGCTGGCCAATGACGTGAGACTCTGTCTCTGAACAAGTCAATGAATTACCAGAAAAGGAGAGCGAATGAGTGCATCTACAGTAGCTCTACAGTTAAAGGTATTCTGAGACTTGTGTGTGTGTTGAGACAGTCTCCAGATGCAGCCCTGACTGGCCTGGAAGGCAGAACAAGCCTCCTCGGGCTTTGGCCCCCTAAGTGCTAGAATTACAGGCATACATGCATGTTTGTTTGTTTTACATATGTGTATTATTTGTCAGAGTTAAGTGTTTTAGTCTTTTTTAATCTTTTATATACTAAATTTTAAATTATACATAAAGACAAATAATGGAACCAATATTTTATTTCCAAATTGCATGTCCATTTTTGATGGTATTTTTCATGTTTGTATAAGAATGATAAATATGATAATGGGAATAACATATAAATGAAAAGTCTTGGAGACAGTTAGGGTAGAAATATTTAAAAATTACAAACCTTGTATGTGTTGAGACTCCATTTTCTAACAAGTTCTAATTTTTCCATTGCAGGATTTTTAATTTCATCTGCTAGAATAACTGCTCCACCTTTTGTGTGTGTTCTCTGGCCACCTGCATGATCATAACAAAAGACAAAAGCAAAATCCAGATAAACTCAGGGCATGAGAGAAAAAAATAAAACCTGATGCCATTCACCTGAACTATGTAATCATAAAAACCACAAAGGTTCCTACTGCATGAAGAAGTATAGAGCCTCTAGAACCACGTAGGATAATTTCCTAATCATTTACAAATATTTTTTGTCCATTAAACAAACGTGGTTTCTCAAACTTTAGGAAACAAATTCTGTTTCAAACTTACCTTAAAAAACAAAAACAGTGAATGTCTGGCTGGTGTGTGGGACACTTACTCTGTAAAGGGCCTCTATACCAGCGCTGGGCTCACCTTCAGATCTCTATACCAGAGCAGGGCGCACGCTCAGATCCCTATACCAGCGCCGGGCGCATGTTCAGATCCCTATTCCAGCGCCGGGTGCACGTTCAGATGCCTATACCAGCGCCGGGCTCACCTTCAGATCTCTATACCAGCGCCGGGCGCACGCTCAGATCCCTATACCAGCGCCGGGCGCACGCTCAGATCCCTATACCAGCGCCGGGCGCATGTTCAGATGCCTATACCAGCGCCGGGCGCACCTTCAGATCTCTATACCAGCGCCGGGCGCACCTTCAGATCCCTATACCAGCGCTGGGCGCACGTACAGATCACACCCACGGCTGGGTGTGGTGGTGCAGGTCAGTAGCCCTAGCACAGATGGTGGTGAGGGGCTCAGCCAGCCTAGCTGATGTGATGAGCTCCAGGCTTAGCCAAAGACACTGAAGGGCGATGGTGTAAGACAACCATGGCTGGCCTTTGGACTACAATGCACATATATGTGCAGGCACACACACACACACACCAAGAATCAGGGTGTGCAGGTACACACACACACACACACACACACACACCAAGAATCAGGGTGTGCATAAATTTTCTTCTCCCACTTCTTCCAATAGCCAGATTGCTTTTAGTATAGCTTTACCATAGACCTAAGAATCAGAGCAATGCAAAAATAAAACACTAATGCTATACAAAGAAATAAGTGTGGTTTTCATGTTTTGATTTTGAAAGTGTCCCTTTATATGGCTCAGGTTAGCCCTGAACTCTTCAGCCTCAACCTTCCCAATGCTGAGATTACAGGCGAGTACTAATAATCCAGCCTATTTTCAGTATTTTGTTGCAATCACAAACTATCTGTATGCTGAGGCTGGCAAGAATACACAACCTTCCCACGTGACCCATTCTCAATAACACGACTGTCAAAGTTCCCTTCCTGCTGGCAGAGGGCAGAGCTGCAAAGCCGAGAGGTTAGAATCAAGTAAGTGGACCTATACCAACCAGAGAAGAGAATGAATTAAAACAAATTACATTTTACTTTGTTTTTAACCTTTAAAAATTATTAAATTTCAGGTCTGAGATGCAAACAAATTGCTTTGAAAGGACAGGCGGCAGCTAGAAAAATAATTTCTGTTATCGTTAGAGAAAGCGGCAGCAACAGCCACAGCAGCCAGAAGAGCGCATGCCTAGAAACACAGAGCAAGGCTGGCTTCAGCAGCAGAGGCCCTTCAGTATGATCAGTGAATACCTGCAGAGACAGTTAGGTCACCTCCTTGTTGAGCCAGCTGACCAGCTGCAACCCTGCTGGGAGACAGAATGGATGGCAAAGGTGGCGCTGAGGAACCTGGAAAGGGCAGACATTAAACTGTAAAATCCACTTCCTCCTCCACACGTGAGACATCTACTGACGATTCCTTTAACACGGTCAGACAGTGCGGTTAAGATTACAATTAATATGCCTGCTCTCCTGTGGGAAAAGACGGTGCTTCATGTTTGCAAAGCAAGTGCTCTTACTCACTGAGCTCTAGTCGAGAATATTTCAAAGCCTATAATAAAATATTATTTCAATTACAATCTTCCCAGGTTTTCTGGATAAAATTTATATCAAATTCATTCATGACAGGAATGACTCAATATCTACTTTATATATAATTAGCAAGAAATGTACATATCCCATACACACATAAACAAGACAGCCTTCAGTTGTAATAGTATGAAAATCTGCTTACATTGAATTCAAGTATACGTCAGACCTAAAGAGACTACCACTATCGTATAGAGATATATGTCTCTTTGAAGCTACTGAATTACAGAACTTAAAACTAGACTGGCTGAGCAGGGCAGTGGTGGCGCACACTTTTAATCCCAGCACTCGGGAGGCAGAGGCAGGCAGATCTTTATGAGTTCAAGGCCAACCTGGTCTACAAGAGCTAGTCCCAGGACAGTCTCCAAAGCTACAGAGAAACCCTGTCTAAAAATCAAAAACAAACAAAAACCTAGACTGGCTGATAGACATCAATTAGTCTGAACAGTCACAATAAAGTTTACAAAGAATGAGGTTCAGGAGGTCAAACAGCTTTGTATGGGGAAGTTCACAATCCACACAACAGGATCTCCATTATCAAATTAATACTCAGTCTACATGGAAGACATTTCAACAGGCTGTCCAGTCTAAAAGCCACGTTATACAAAGACCATCTCTATTGTCTAAGGCACAGGGTTCCCATCATAAGGAAGCAGTAAACACAAAGGAACCAACGACCAGAGTTCCGTGTCTGCTGACCTCAGGAACAGAGCTCCGCTGTTCTATTATTACAGTTCATTAATATCTCAGAGAAATGACGTCACAACACAGGACGTGTGGCAAATGGGGCGGGACTTCAGTTGTCTGCCTTGCCTTCAGAGGTGCCTACCATTTCCCGTATTTTCAGAACTGCAAGCCTTTAGATTTGTGGCTTAAATTAGCCTCCCAACTAAACTTAGCTATCAAAGGCGCTCACTAATTCCCACAAAATACTCTTAAGAATCCAAACTCATGAGGCTGGACATGGAGGTACACACCCTATTCCTAGGACCCAGGAGAGGCGCCTGACGCAGGATTGTCATTTTGGGCCACCCTGAACTATACCTGACTGTAAGACCTTTTCTCCCAAAAGAAAAAACAGAACATAAAACTTTGTTGTTTTCTTTTTTAATAGTTGCTGCCTTTTAAGCTGCAGCTGTCCTAGTTGCAATTTTAACTCCGCAGCTACCAGCAACACTGCAGGAGCTGCAGCCTGAGGAAAGTCTGTTCCCGGGACACAGACTCTTTCAAAGCTACAAAGGGAACTTATCCAGATGTCTGTCCCTCTAAAGAGCTCAGGACTCAAAGGCGGAGGTGGAACCCTGCTCCCCGGAGAGGCTGAGCAGCCGCAGCTCACCTAGCTCTTCCCCTCCCATCTCCCGAGAAATCCTCCTGTTTTTTCCTCACCCCCTCATAATAAATCCTTCTCCCCCAGGTTCCTCCTCCCTACAACTTCCAGTCAGCTAATTGCTGACTCAGCCTCCCAACCACTGGTGAAATTTTCTTAATCAAACACATCTTTGCATCATTAAACAAATGTTCCAGAGCATAAACAAAAGCAATGCCCCTTAAAATGATATTCTACAACAGAACTTAAAGATCTTGCTAACTGACTAAGTTTGGTGGAATCAGCCAGTGTCCTCTCAACAGAACAACTCTCATTTAGAAAACAACAACAACTTGGGGGCCAAGCATTCGTCCTTGTCAGGAGCTTGGGTTTACTTTTGACTGTGTTGTTACTGATCCTGCCACATTTTTGTTGTTGACCAGGTCTAAATATTCATTGTTGTTTTTAAGCTAAATTTAGGTATAATTTTTAAACTTTAGGAACAAGTAGAAAAGTATATTGTTAATTATGTAATAACTAGTCAGCCTTGTGTCCAGAGAGCTAACAATGACCTAATACCTCTAAAGCTTCCCCTAAGACTCATGTCATTCATTCCAGTGCTCATTCCTATACACATCTTAAAACAAGTGCCCTTAAGACAGCTGTGCCTTTCTCATAGGTGCTGAACTAGTGTGAGTACGCAGAATTCTCTTATGAACACACTGATCTGACCAGTAAAGCACTGTAGGCTAAAACAAGCTTTATAAGCTCAGTTCAAAGAGATGAACTACTCCCATCAGCACAAAACATACTCTCATTCCAATTTGAGTATTAGAACGTCTTTACAATCAAGTGAAACTGGCTGACATTTTAATGTTCATGTACTGCAGATTACCATATTCATTCAGTCCAATTATTCTACAACCCTGTTACTTACAGGGGAAAAGATTAAATCAAATGTCACACAAATAATTTCATTAAAAATAATGAAACTATCTACACAACACATTGGTTTTGTGATGAGACTGAACAGAGCCATGGTATCTGGCAGAGACAGAGTCCGGAGTGAGGGCTGCAGTAACTGTCTGTACACAGTCAGGGGCTGTTATCTGAGCCGCTCTTCCTGAAGGACTCACAGAGCCTTTGCCCGGCTTGGTCTCCAGGCAAACCTGGCAAACTAGGAGGTCTCATGTGGCCGAGAACTGCTTAGTGGTGGTTTAGTGCACAGAAACTGACTTGCTAAAAGAAAGGCTTCTGCAAAGCTACTGTTCAGTTCATCGGAGCTGATCCACCTGCTGCTGTTGCTAACCCATGAAACACCCTGAAGTGTCTCTCCTCCACAGATCCGACCCATGTAGCCAGAACACCATGTTGACATTAACATTTGAAATTGGGGCTGGGATGTAGCCTAATGGTAGAGCACTTGACTCATATGTACAGGGTCCTGAGATCAACTCCCAGTATGGCAAAAATAAGTATCGACTGATCAAAAATTGGTGTCAAATTATGTAAAGTAAGTCAATAAGCAATCATAATTTTAGGCATTTAGTCAACCCTTTCAAAGACAAAGAACCCTGCATGAGAATACTACAGAGAATGAACCGGAGATTGCATCTGTCTGTCGTGTGTGTGTGTGTGTGTGTGTGTGTTGTGTGTGTGTGTGTGTGTGTGTGTGTGTGTGAGAGAGAGAGAGAGAGAGAGAGAGAGAGAGAGAGAGAGAGAGAGAGAGAGAGAGAGAGAGAGAGAGAACCTGTTGTTCCTTTGTAGATGCTGTCCACTGTGTGTTTCTCACTGAACTGACAAGGCCGGTGGCTGTACCTCCTGATGCCTCCTGCCTGGCTCAGGGGCAAGCCTGGCATTTTAGCACAGTTTCTAGAAATCAAACTCAGGTCTCTACCTTATACATTGAGCACTTCACCAACCAAACCATCTTCCGAGCCTTAAAACTGTATTTTTTATTTTAAACACACACACACACACACACACACACACACACACACACACACTCATTGTGGGGGGTAGGCAGTCATGAGGAGGTCAGACGACAGTTCGCAGGTGTTAGTTCTCTTGTTCTATGATGTACTTAGGGTGTCAGGCTTGGTGGCAAGTGTCTTTACCTGCTGAGGCATTTCATTAGCCCCAAACTACTTTTTAATAAACATGTCTGGATTTTTGTTTTCAAGAGTTTTGCAGATATGTACTGTTAAAATACTGACATAGCTCAGGAGGCAGAGGCAGGAGGATCTCTGTGAGCTTGAGGCAAGCCTGGTCAACAGAACAACAGGACAGCCAGAGTTACATAGAGAAATCCTGTCTGGTCTTGAAAAACCAAAAACTAGGGGAAAGAAAAAGAAAGGCTACCACAGTTGCTTCCTTTGTGCAGCTTCCCTTTTTAACAGGGTCAGAAGGAAAGGAAAACAGCACCACTAAGCCGATCGCTCACTCCCAGCTGACAGTTCAGAATGCAACGTTGGGTCTCTTTCCAAGACTCATATATTCAAGACCAAATATATTCAAAATCTAAACTGCCCTTGAATTAAGAGCTGGCCAATGATACAATAAATCTGCCAAGGCAAGGAGACCTATTGGTCTAATTATCTGTCCTTAAAAAGGCTGTTTACAAGACTGGCCTTTGTCCAGATGTTGAGAAGATGACTTTAAAAAGCTCCTTCCAGAAGGCTTGGGCCCAGGGCCGAAACTGTTCACACAAACAGTGTGGTAGGGTTGAGTGTCTATAGACTTCTGTTAAGTCTAGAATATTGAGGGTGTTCACAGGAAGCCCGTGTGTGGAGTCCTAACAAAAGCCCTGTATACTAAGTGCTCAATGAGCTTCCCCTAGCAGCCACACTTGGAGTTTGTTGCCACAACTCACAATGAAGGAGTTAACAGTCCCTGGCATCGGCACTAGAAGACCTTGAAGTTGCTGCCTTACTGAGCACTGGTGGCTGTCCCTGTAGTAAGCCACGGTGTGAGTGCTGGCTGAGACTGAATGTCAAGGTGATCTCACAATTCCCTATTTCTTTTGAAATCTATAATCTGTATTTATATAAATCAATACAGTTACAATTTCTGTGGTTACAAGCTAAAAGTATCTAAGTTAATCTCTTGAAATAATTTTACAGCTTGATTTAACAATATTTTAAAATTAATATTAAAAGTATTCCTTAAGCAGCAAGCTGAAGAAAGGGGCTGAAGGGGCTGAAGGGGCTGAAGGGGTTGAAGGGGCTGAAGGGGCTGAAGGGGTTAAAGAGGCTGAAGGGGCTGAAGGGGCTGAAGGGGTTGAAGAGGCTGAAGGGGCTGAAGGGGCTGAGGGGCTGAAGGGGTGAGGGGCTGAAGGGGCTGAGGGGCTGAGGGGCTGAAGGGGCTGAGGGGCTGAAGGGGCTGAAGGGGCTGAAGGGGCTGAAGGGGTTGAAGAGGCTGAAGGGGCTGAAGGGGCTGAGGGGCTGAAGGGGCTGAGGGGCTGAAGGGGCTGAAGGGGCTGAAGGGGCTGAAGGGGCTGAGGGGCTGAGGGGCTGAAGGGGCTGAGGGGCTGAAGGGGCTGAGGGAAGTGTGCGTGAGTGGTAGGCTGTGTCTAGTGTGTGGGCCATAGGCTGCATCCTGAAATGGTAGGCAGTAAAATTATACATACTGGCATACTCATATAAAGACCGGGGAAATGATTCTTAAGTTATTTAAATAGAAGAGAAAGATGATTTTGCTTATGATCACTTTTCATCACAGAATTTTTTATTTTTTTGAGACAGGGTTTCTCTGTGTAACAAACATCCCTGGCTATCCTGAAACTCACTTTGCAGACCAGGCTAGATTCAAAATGCACAGAGATCCGCCTGTCTCTGCCTCCCGAGTGCTGGGAATAAAGGCGTGCACCACCACCACCCAACTCTTCATCACAGAATTAGAGGACTCAACTCTTGTCTTCTTGAGCAGAACTGGCTCTTTCTGAGCCTCCCCTCCTCCACTTCAGCCATCTCTACAATATGTGGTTCTTACCTTGGGACGCGCCTGCTTCATTAATCCCCTCTTTGGTGCTGTCAAAGCCATGAGAGGTAATCTGAGTTTCTGAGAGTCCAAGTCCAGATGGTAATGAACGCTTCAAATCCTAGTAACATTTGAACAAAAGAGAAAAAGAGCTCATATCACATAGTATTTCAGAATTGTGTCTTTAACTACATTTTATGATATTTTTCTCTTTCTACAGATTATCCTTAAATTGGCATGGCATTCTGTGACGATCAAAAGCTGCAAGATTTGCTATTAGGTGGTACAATGCATGCCAAACACAACATACCTTTACACCGATCAGGTTAAGGTATCAGGACACGGAAGGTTGGAGAGATGGGAATGAGGGTAAGGCAGGATGTATCTCAGTCTAACAAAGACCCTTGTAGAGGAGGCAGGAAACTCTGGGCAGTCATTATCACATTACTGTCAAAGCAGGGAGGACAGCAAGGAAGCATCCAGGGCCAATGCAGTTAAAGTCTCCACTGAGAGATGGGGGAGCAGGAATTAGGAAAAGGCCAGACAAAATAGGAAGTTTAATCCCAACTAAAAGTGGGTTAAATAGTAGATGTGATTGGTGAAATAGTGGATTGATTTGGTGAAAGAACTACTTTAAGAATATTAATTTGGGGCACATGTAAGGACAGCTTAAGACTTAGAAGTTATGGGGTGGTGGTGGCACACACCTTTAATCCCAGCCCTCGGGAGGCAGAGACAGGCGGATCTCTGTGAGTTTGAGGCCAGCCTGGTCTACAGAGAGAGTTCCAGGACAGCCAAGGTTGTTACATGGAGAAACTCTATTTTCAATCCCCCCCCCCAAAAAAAAGAAGTTAGAAGCTAAGGTCAAGACCAATCATAAACTAAAGTTTGAGAAGTAGAATCCCCTCCCCCAAAAGATGAAGTTCAAGATTAATTAAAAGTAAAACGTGTGATGAAATTCTGCTACATGTTCAGTATCATAATAAGTGGAATAACTGTGTCTGGTACATACAACCGGCATGAGCACAACACAAGACAGGAGTAAGGCGAGTCAGTGTAAACACAGCTGATTTCCTAAGACAGACAGGAGGAGCAAGGTACGTCAGTGTCAGCAGAGCTGATTCCCAGCAACTCTACGCTGCTGCTGGAATAAAAACATTTAGCACAGGTTAACTGACATCTGTGAGAGCAACAGGGTTTGAAGACAGCGTTTTGAATGCCTGTTGAAGACCTCTCTAAACTGATTCCGTTAGCCCTTAAATGTACCCACTAAGTTTGTCTTCTCAAGGCACTGGCAACCCTTAGCTCATTTTCTCGATCTTTCCATTGTTATCAGTGTGGAACCTGGCAACAAACACAAGTGGAAAAAATGTAACAAATAAGACTAAGTTTACCATCCTTACACTTCTGGGGAAAAGCATTTGCTCCAAATCTATTTTGAGAATGAAAACATTTCCCGAGGGTGGACTTCTAAGGAAGGTCTTCTCTGGAGACTAACCATGCCTTTCTCTGCTTTGAGATTACTCTGCATAAACCTGATGAATGGCTGTGCCACTAGTGTCCTTAGTGTACCCCTAAGCATTTAAAGAAATACAAGATCTAAAATTTACTTTTATTATACAGACAGGACTTTGCTATTCTACCTCATGCTGGCCTTGAACCTACAACCCTTCTACTTAACCTCTGGAGTGCTGGGACGATACCTGTGTCACTACATCTGGACATCTGGCTTAGCATACATGGCTTGTAACTAAACACACAAGAATTGAAGCTATTCCCACCTCGGGATATCCCTGCTTTAATATTGCTCATGATTATCCTTTTATACTCTGCTAAGCCATTTTAATAACTGAAATATTAAAATTCTTTTTGTTGTTGTTTTGTTTTTGAGACAGGGCTTCTCTGTGTAACAGCCCTGGCTGTCCTGGAACTCACTTTGTAGACCAGGCTGGCTTCTGCCTCCTGAGTTTTGAGATTAATGGTGTATGCCACTACCACCCGGCTAAAATTCATTTTTAAGATTTTCCCTAAGAACAGAAGACTAAATATGCCTTAATTGACTCCTATTGGTTTTATGGATGTGCAGCTGTATATAAACCTAAACTCTTCCCTTACTGCAGTGATTTTCTGCTTTACTTTTAAAACATCTCTGCTTAGTTTTGAAAAACCCTGTTCTACTTATTCAGCCTTAAATCTCGTAACTTTCTAGCTAGACCAGTTACTGAGTAATTAATCTCAGTACATTAAGTGGATGGAGCATGCCCGGGAACAGCTTCTTAATCCCACAGTCCTCAGCCCAGACATTTCCCCACACTGCTGTCCTCACTGGTGTTACAGCAAGGTGTGCCTCAAGTGACTTGTTACTAATAGTGACTGAAACAAGGACGTCCACGTCTGTGTGAGGAGCACTACAGGGGGGCCGAGGCCATCTCTGCATTATAAGATGCTCTGCAGATGAGAGTGACTTGTTACTAATAGTCCACGTCTGTGTGAGGAGCACTACGGGGGGGGGGGGCCGGGGCCATCTCTGCATTATAAGATGCTCTCCAGATGAGAACACGGGTGGGACCTCAGAAGGAAAACAAAGCTGCTTGTCAGGAAGGAGTCAGTTCTGATTCCAAGTGGATTCATTACTTTAAAAAACAAGATCAATAATCCACTGGATGCAATGGCTGCAACATTTGCTCCGAGGTCCACGCAGATAATCCTGAGCTGGGAACCTGGCTGAGTCACTTAATGACCACGTGATCCCAGGCAGCTTCTCTAACTTGTTGAGTTTCTTTATTATAAAATGGAGATAACTGAGGGTTAATAATGCTTACCTCACAGACAACACACAAAGAGCACGAAGGACAATACCCTCTCGTATTAATTTATAAACAGAACTCTGTTGAATGTTTGAAGTGGGATCAATAGAGGATTATATAAATTTTCACATGATTTAGGAGGAGTGATTATTACTTTAGGAATGACAAAGACAGGAGAAGACACCAAAATCATTAGTGTACCTCCTTATCATCTCCACAAACATGGAATTATAAGCACTCATCCTTGACCCATCGTTAAGCAATACACTTAACAATGCCATCTTAATTATATTAGGGCATGCCTATACTTTAAAACTGCCATATAATTAACTTCTAATATTCACCGACTCTCCCTAGGACACCTACAAAGAGCTTCTAAGTCTGAGCTTGAAGTCCTAAAATGTGACCCTCTAGACGGGTGCGGTGCACATGCTTGTGAAACCCAGGAGCTGCGTGGCGAGAACACATCTCAAAGATAATAAATGAGAGTACACATTTAAAATATAAGATGGTAATATATGTAGCAGAAACTGCCCATAAATATGAAAACATAGGACAGTCGGTCTTTAAAGGTAGAGTTTGCTTCACACTAAAAACAAGACATGCATGAGAGCAAACAAAGGAGGACGACGCCGGCAGGCAGATCATGAGCGCAGAGAAAGTGACTCAGTGCCGAGTGACAGGGTTGCTGTCGTAAGCAGATGTGGAAACAAACAGAACTGGAGATGACGTGGTCTTGCATCGCTCAGGGCTTCTGAAGATCCTCACAAGCCAGAAGCCACTCTGCACAAGTCTAAGGGACTCACGCCCCTGCCCCTTGTCGATGTACACAAACTGACGCCCTCTTCCAAAGAGCAAAGTATGGGTCTTCCGCTGGTTCCCTACACCCAGATTTGCAGTTAACATCACTTCTGAGGCGCACGTGGGGTCAGGCAGCGACAAACAAAAGGATGTAAGCGCCTTTCCTCGCCCTCCCCCTCCTCCTCTCCCAGCACTGGGGACAGAAACCAGGGTCCTGCACCTGCGAGACACAGATCTTCTTCTGCCCCTGAGCTACACCCCCTGCATGTTCTAGAAATCCTTTCTTTATATTTTCCCTTACCCATACAATATAGGACTAAAATTTAAAGACTCAGACTTCCTTTTTATTTATTCTAATTTCTGTCTTGACATCCCTACTTAATTTGACACAAGCCACCCTGCTTTACCCGCTCCATTTCCACAGTTTCCCTATTTTTTTCATGGCTGTCACCTTGCATAAGTCATAACAACTTTTTAGACACATATCTTTCAGTGAAGATAAGCTCGCCTTAGGAAAAGTATGAGGACTTAAAAAAAATCTAAACATATTCAGGTGTCACTGGTGCTTAATCTGAACTATCACTTTGACAGGATTTAGAGTTACTATAGAAATAAACCTCTGGGCATGTCTTCCAGGGGTTCCTAGATTTGTTCACTGAAGTGTGAGACTCACAGGTAAGGCTGGTGGCATCATTCTGTGCCTAGGGTCTCCACTGAACAAAAAGGGGAAATGAGCTGACCACCAGCGTCCATTGCTTCGGGCTTCCTGGCCGTAAGTGCAGTGCAGGCTGCTGCCTCAAGACTCTGCTGCATGACTTCTCCGTGCTCTCAGACGGGTACCCCCAAACTGTGAGCCAAAACAAACACTTTCCTCCTAAATGAAGTAACTAGCAGGAGTGGTCTACAGACTGTAGACAGGCACACTGGGACAGCTGACCTGACCTGAAAGATTAGCCAGGTGAATCATTTTCTTATGAGAAGAACACTGTGTAAATGAGTGTGGGTATGAGGTGAAGTCGTAAAGGGCTAAGCAGACATGATAGCTGTCTCTGATTATATACACTTCTAAGTGATGGAAACACCGTCTACCTTCCTACTGATGGCCTCCAGTCTGACAATGCTAGTACTTCATGGTGGCCAAGGATCCTTGGCTCAACGAGCAGCAATCCTTCAAGAAGCAAAGCTCTTGTCATTACAGAAAAAAGCACAACATCAGAACCGGAGTGGTGTAAAATCTTGAGGAGGAACTAGCAGCTTGATGGTACAGAGCAATCCAGGATGGAAGAGAGGAATGGATAACTTGTGAGTAATACTCAAAGTCTGCATGTGTGAACTTGTCTATGGGGGGTGTTAAATTCCTAAAGTAACGCAATATAGTCCAGAGTGCACAGAAATCATCTTCACATAACTTGCCAGGTTTTTCATGCTCGAATGTACTGCATAGCTTAGTAACTTGTTGAATATATGCTACTGCATTTATTCCTGTACTTTACAAAGTCTATTTCAGAAATGAGTTCATTCATAGCCAACACTAAATCCCCACTTCACACTTTTATGTTGCTGGCACTCAATTCAAACCTTAAAATGGCTTAAGCTCCAACTCTACTGAAACTATAGTTCAATACTGAAGTGTTTAATACACTTAAAATGTTTTCATGAGCAAATATGACACTTTAAAAACTTCAAATAAGGTTCGTGTGTATTTTTAGTACCACCATATTCAGTTCAGACATAACTTTCTAAAATGGGAGTCTGGTCGAAGTAACCCGTTTTTACTTTGTTGCGGCTCCCTCTACCTTTTATGCCGTGTGAACTGCCAATCCTGCGGTCCTCATACTCCCTCTGACTCTCGGCTGGTGCCTCCGAGGGGATACTCCTCCCCCTTCTCCATTTGTCTGGCTTATCTTTCCCCTCTCAGTTTGAAAAGCAATTTCTCGGGCAATATTTCCTCCAACCACGTATCAGCATCCTATATTTGACCAAGTCTATCATTTTTCAACATGTTACTTAAAAAAAAATCAACAAAGACTTCATATCCACAAAGGCAATCAGCAGCCCAAGCAGCACAACCAGGGCACACGATGCAGTCCGTCTGAAGCACACATTTTCCCGCCACTCATGTCTAGAAGCCTAACTTCTAGGCCAGCTCCAACAAAAGTACGCATTCATTCACAAAACACTTACTGCACACCTCCATTACACACCTAGTAGTTTTTGAATAAGGATTCTTGCCCCTCCCTGCAATTACAGTCAACTCACACAGGCTTCTGGAACAGCTATGTGACGCTAGCAACTCCATCTGGGCATGCAGGGTCCTCTGCCTGTTGCAGAGTAGAGTAGTGAGAGCCAAGACCTCTAAGAAGTTCCCACTGAGCTAGTATTCTGTAATTTAAGTTCTGAAGACCCTTTACTGTAATTCCCTAAATTTAAATGGAAATTCTGGTAGCCGAGTGTATGTATGTAACTTTCTAAGGGGTTTAGAGATAGAACGTGTAGACAAAAGTTTTGGACACCGTTTCCCTTGACAACTGCAGCGGAGTTGGTGAGAAGCTTCACTGTGCGTAACTACATTTGCTTCTCTTCAATTCAAGGAACAACGTGCAAATGTCTAGTCATTAACATATTTCATCTTTGCTTCCTACTTTGTTGTTTACTCTTGTCCAGGCTAGCCTTGAACTTACTGTGTAGCAGAGAACGACCCTGACCCTCTGGCCTCCACCCCCTAAGCTGAGACCAGTGGGTTCATTCCACTTCACGCAGCTGCTCTTTAGTCATTTTAAACAGCATCGTTGTAAGTAATATACAGTTCAAAAGCCAAAGAGTAACCCCACTTCTGTGAAGATTACACTTCAAAAAACAAAAGTTATTTTACTTAGAAGAAAAGATGAGCATCTCTATTGAGGAGCACAGGAGGCGCCTCAGATTCCACAGTGACTGTCACCCCTAACTATAAGCCGAGACTACAGCGCTGGTACAGGGATCTCCAGCATGGGCACTTCTACGAAAATGCGGATGTGGAGGGTGGACTCTCAGAGCAGGCCAAGGAGTCAGAAGAAAGCCACAAACATCAACGCTGAGCACTTCTGGTTGAGAGTTGACAATTTCATTGCTTGTGCCACAGTGACACCAGCTGGCCAAACAAATCACTGCAGCTCAGCAAGTTACCACTTGGCGGTCAGGTGAGCCTTTGTTATGTAAGAGGCACCACGAGATTCTAAATGAACAGACATGAAGGAAGAAGCACACATGTATCTCTGAAATCTCTTTTTAGGAATCCAGACACACGAGATTGTTTTACTACTTTATAAACATATATAGTCTAACTCCAGTCAATACATTTGACATTTATTTTCTCTATAAAATTTTATCTTTATTAAAAGATTGAGGTTAAACACAATTTCCTGTTCACTAACAAGGAAAATTAAATGAGAAAGTGACTAATATTTAGGTTAACATATGCCTAATAGATTTTGCATACAAATACACTGGAAACAGTCAAAAGATGCTTTCGAAATATTGTTTCCACTCTTGAAGAAAGGCACAAAACTAAGGTTAACTTTAATGAAAAGATATCAAATATGTAAGAGACCTATCGTCTTAGGGTTTCTATTGCTGTGAAGAGACACCATGACCACAGCAACTCTTACAAGGAAAACATTTAATTGAGGGGCTCGCTTACAGCTTCAGAGGTACCATTACCATCATGGTGGGGAGCATGGCAGTGTGTGGTGCTGAGAGTCCTACATCTTGCAGGCAACAGGAAGTCAACTGAGACACTGGGAAATCCCACAGTGACACACTTCCTCCAACAAGGCCATACCCATTCCAACAAAGCTACACCTCCTAACAGTGGCCTTCCCATGAGATTATGAGGACCACGCACAGTCGGACCACTACACATCTCCACTAAGAGCAGGTACAAACAGAAACAAGCATTATGGTGCCGAGTTCTTTATGGGGCGAGGTAGGGTGCACTGACTTAAGTACGTGTTATTGCTTCTCCAGGGGGCATCACCCTAGTAAACGTCCACACCCAACATGGAAAGGTCTCCAAGAGAAACTTCTTTTTCCTTTCTCTGCCTTCTAAAATGAAGTGAAATAGCATCATAGGACAAAACCCAAAAGGAGAATTTGATATTAACAAAAAGTAACTTTCAAATCAGCAAGTTACTTGCTTTGGCTGCACAAGCAAAGTGCTTCCTCAGCACTACTCAGAGGCGAGACTCTTGAGAGCCATTAAAGGATTGAATGTGCACAGTAGCCCTGAAGAGGAACCCTGGAGCAGTGAGCAGCCAGACACCCAGGCTGGGGCTGGCAGCTTCACCGTCGTCTTTACTACAGTGAGAGAGTGTGGTGCTGTTTCCAGGACAGGCCAGAAATAAAGCAGAGTTCAGAACCAGAGCCACATAAATGACCTAGATTAATATTAATAGCGAGAGCCCATAGTGAAAGAAGAGTACCCTCATTATTTAAAATTTTATAATACTTTATTTAGCATATATTTAGAATGTATTTAGTATATATTTGAAAGCATAAAATGTCACATAAAATCAGATTTATAAATACATAGTTTACAAAACTGTATATGATAAACTGTAGTGTGCATGTTTTGATACATAGGCACTGTGAAATAACTAAACAACACAGTACCTTATCTACCACCTTCCTTAGCTGCATGGTGCGCACGTGCATGTCCTAAAATGCCCTGACTGTAGCAAACTTCAAGTATACAAGTCACTACTAACCATGCTACGCATTACGTCTTCAGAATCCTCAAATTCTAAAACTGCCGCCCTGCCCAGCACCTGCCCACCTTCTCTGCCCACCTTCCTGTTCTTTCTCTGTGTTTGGAGGTTTAACAATGACAACAGAAGAGAAGCTCACTACAAAAATGAGATCACATATACTTCCCTCTCTGTGCCTGGCTTCGCTCTCTTCCGGGCTAACCCGTGCTGCACAAAGGGAAGACTCACATTTATTGATCCTCATAGTTATACTCTCCCCACACACAACTTCTGTTCTTAATTTTTCAAGGACTCTACACACTGTTTTTTCTAATAGCTGTTACATTCCCACGTGGTGTTTTAAATGAGAAAGGCTCCCATAAGCTCATATATTTAACCGCTAGGAAGGGTTAGGAGTGTGCCCTTCTGGAGAGGTGTGTACTGGGAGCAGGCTTTGAGATTTCAAAAATCCCACAGGGTTCCCAGCAGCTCTTCCTGCCTCATTAGCTGCTGCTCCGGCACCACGTCTGCGGCTGCACTGCACACCCCACTCCGTGACGACTACAGACTCACCCTCTGGAGCCCGGCAAACTCTTCTGTGCGCTGCCTCGGTCCTGGTACCTTAGCACACATAGAAAACCAACTAAAACATTCACCAGTTATGTTTAAGGGTTCTCCACAATATCCTCAATATTTGTTTTATATTTATGTACTGTCTTTAAAACTGAGAGAGAGAGAGAGAGAGAGAGAGGGAGGGAGAGAGAGAGAGAGAGAGAGAGAGAGAGAGAGAGAGAGAGAGAGAGAGAGAGAACGGGTAACACCAAGCAATTGCGCTAACACTGGAAGCACCCC
Organism: Arvicola amphibius; assembly: GCF_903992535.2. Classification (NCBI taxonomy): domain Eukaryota; kingdom Metazoa; phylum Chordata; class Mammalia; order Rodentia; family Cricetidae; genus Arvicola; species Arvicola amphibius. The sequence goes on along the minus strand of NC_052057.2, from coordinate 2,237,581 downwards.
CATTTTTGCCTTCTGATAAAGGCTACTCTAATACACATGAGTGATAATTCCCTCTGGTTCTAATCTCTGGTTTCCTAGTGAGTTGGTGGTGCTGATCACATTTTCATGTCTTCGTCTACTGCCCTCTTTCTGGAAGAAGCTGGCACTGTAACTCAGGAGTACAACTGTACTTGCTGGCACACATCAGGCTCTGGGGCTCACCCTTGGCACAAGAAAGACGAGGGGGAGAAAGACAGAAACAACGTTTACTCGGGTGCTTGGCTCATTTTTTAATTGGGTTGTCTGCTACTGACATATTTTGGACATTAACTGCATTAAATAGATGGTTTGTAAGTATTTTTCCCATTCTGTAAGTTTTCTTTTCATTCTGTTTTGTGTTTGCTAGAGTTGTTTATTTTTGCTTTCAATATCATACTAAGAACTCATAGCTAAAACTTTATAGAGATTTTACACAGTCAGGCAGAAAGTCTTTAATCCATCAGGAGTTAATGTCTATGCTAGATAAAGATTTGGTTTTGCTGCTCACTTTGTGTTCTGTTTCAGACAGGCTGACTTTCTGCAGCAGTCTTCCTAGCTCGACCTTCCGACCACTAAGATTAAAGGCGCAAACTTCCACAACCAGCTTCATTTTCCACAGAAAGAAGAGTCTCTTTAGCAAATGGTGCTAGAGTAATCGTACACTATTAATGTAGAAGGAGGGAACTATGGCGCTACCTTGTTATACTCTCACAAACAGAGCCTGCCTGAAGATCAGAGAGCGGAGCTGTCCACTAGTTAACCACGGCGGTCTGGAGGTCTGTACAGACAGACGGACAGTGATGTGGCTGGGTGGAGAGGGATGCAGGACGGGAGGAGCCAGGTGCCAGGAGCTCGGCCTCTTCTGAGGCTGAGGACTTCGTAGAGGTGAGAACTAGTGGCTGCTGCTCTGCTGCTCTGATCTTCCAGCTCTCACCCCCTAATATCTGAGGCTGGGTTTTTATTACTAAGAACAACTGGAACTTATGCTACAAGACACGAACCATGACTTCTATTTCACTTCACATTCAAAGTTAACATTAATCAAGGAAAACCACACACCTAAGAACGAGAAACAAAATACAACTTAGAAAAGAAAGTTTGATCGTGATACTAGATTGCTTAAATGGGACACTAAAAGAAAGACTGATGTTATACTTATTAAAATTACCAGCTTCTGGCAACGGGGTGGTGTACACCTGTTGAAACTGAACAGGATGACTACAAGTTTGAGGCCGACCTGGCCTATGTTCAGTAACCTTGTTCATTAAGATACCACTAGGGTGAATACGACCAAAATACATTATATTTACATACAAAATTATCCAATGAAAGCCACCATCTTGTAAAATATGTAACACTTTTTAAAAAAAATAAAAGATACCATTTATGGAATACAAGAGCCTGAGGCGGAAGGAAGCTATTGTCTGTAATACATATATCCAAACAGGGAACTTATACCCAGGAAAAATTTTCTACAAATCACTTAGAAAAAGGTTCACACCCAATTAACTAGAAAAGCCACTTCACAAAAGGCAATATCCAAATGGCAAGTCCAACTGCTCAACATCATTAATCGGGGAAATGCATGAGAGGTTATCATTCAACCTCTGTGAGGACGGCTAACGTGGAATTACACATCAAATACCAAGAGCGAGCTCAGACGCTGACACCAGAACTCCCATTCATGGCCCAACAGCTTGTCAAACACCTGTGCACTCACGATTTACACTTCACTGTTTCTTCAGACCGTCGGCCGTGTCCAACAAGGATCTGCGGGAAAGGCAGCTGTACTCAGGACAGACAAGGACAGACGCACCCTAGCTTCCCACAGCCCAAACCACAGCACAAACAGAAAACTACACGACAATGAAAAGAACAAAATACTGCTATAAGCAACGATACAAATGAGTCTCACAGATGTCTAGTGAGCTCACAAAATCTAAACTGATAATAAAGTTTGGCAAGCTTGTTTATCATGCATTTGGGGGACTGAGGTGGGTGGGGGTTACAAGTTTAAGGCCAGCCTAGGTTACATAAGAAAAACCTGTCTCAAAACAACATACAAACAAACTAACTAACTAACTAACTAGAACAACCTAGACAGATTCACATTAGTGGTGGTCACCCTAGTAAGAAGGCTTACTGCCGAGCAACAGGCAATGAATGAGGGCGTGGTCTGAGTCCCTGGAAATATTCAGCCTATATACCACCATCTTCAGCAAACCCTAAAAAGGAACAAAAGTGTGCAAGGGAATAACCATACACGTGAATCTCTGTTCAGTGGTGGTTCCACAGCACCGTATACTTCACACTGGGGCTTCGTTCCTGTCTATAAGCCACATTCTAATAAGAAGGAATTTTAAGAAAAAGAATAGGCTGAAGACAGGGACTTTTCCAACACTGAACCTAACTTCAATTCCCCCCCACCCCCAAGACAGGCTTCTCTGTGTTGCCCTGGCTGTCCTGAAACTCACTCTGTAGACCAGGTTGGCCTCGAACTCACAGAGATCTGCCTGCCTCTGCCTCCTCAGTGCTGGGATTAAAAATGTCCAAAAATTCAAATTTTAATTTTACTTTTTGCATAGAGGATGGAACTCAAGGACTCGTGGCTGCTGAGCACATAACTCCAACGCTGAGGTAACATACTTTGTATATAGTATACTTTCATTGCATACAGGTCTTCAGCTTTCGTTAGATAGTTCTGCTGTTTGCTTGTGTTGAGGCCGAACCTTACTCTGCAGCCCCGGCTAGCCTATAACTTACTACGAGGATAAGTTAGGCTAGAACCTGCAGCAATCCTCCTGCATCTGCTCCCAAGTTCTGTGATGGGTTCACCTTCAGGGAGTCTTTTAGGATGCCAATTCTCTGGTGGTATTTTTCCACTACTATATTCACAGTACCTTGTGTGTTACACAGCAGTTACTTAATAAATATTCATAGAATAAATGTGCTAAAATAATTATCAAAATTTAGAAAAAAATTATTAAAATTTTGTGACAGTATTTGAACTAATAGATAATTTAAAAGTAAAATTTAGCAGATGATTACAGTAACTTGAGTTTCCTTACTGTTCCAGTTTATCTTGGAGGTAAAAGATTTCATTGTACGCTCAGAATCTGAGTCTTCCTTCAGTTACTCTACTTTAGACTTCACATGCACAGAAGCCAAGTTAAAGTATTTGCAAATCAAATAAATAACTAGTGTAAATGTGACCTGTCCCTGGTGACATTCACGCTGCCAAGGTAGTAGTCTTCAAAGTGAAGCTTCTGAAAGGCATGTGTGGCTCTTTTCACGAGCCTGGGCTAATTCTCTCAAAACCGTGTGGTTCCCAACTGTTTGATTCTTTGTCCCCTCCTCCCTTCCACACATGTGTGTTCCTATCACCCCTCACCGACGCCCTTCCCCGTGTGATGTCACAGCATGATGCAGCCACCTGCTCCTGAACCCCCTGCCTCTACAGCTGTGAATCACACCCACCTCTTTTCTTTTTAAAGCAGCCATTCTCCAGTATTCTGTCCAGGCAACAGAAAACACTCAGATAAATCTCAGGCTTGAAGACCATCACAGAGAGCTACCTAAGCACAAGTTCCCAACCAGAGGTGAGTTTCCCCAGCCTCAAACACACTGAGCAATCTGTGAAGAGTCATCTGCTCATTGGAAAAGAAAGACACCATTGGGCGGGGGGAGCAGGAAAAGGTCAAGGCTGCTCTAGCCAATCTACACATCGCAGCCCCTATGATAAAGTAGTCCACACAGCTAAAGTATCACAAAAAGATTTCATTCTTAAAAGGAAGGTTGGAGCCTATCTGAGCTATAAAATTATTTAAGGACCTGCCAACCACTAGTTTTTCAATCACATGTGTGTGCACACACATGCCCGGGCACACATACACACACAGAGCTGGGCATGCTGGTGTGCACACACATGCCGGGCACACATACACACAAACACACAGAGCTGGGCATGCTGGTGTGCATATACACGCCGGGTACACACACACGAACACACAGAGCTGGGCATGCTGGTGTGCACACACATGCCCGGGCACACATATACATGAACACACAGAGCTGGGCATGCTGGTGTGCACACACATGCCCGGGCACACATACACACAAACACACAGAGCTGGGCATGCTGGTGCACACGTTTAGTCCCAGCACTCAGAAGGCAGAAGCAAGCAGATCCCTGTGAGCTCAAGGCCAGCTTGGTCTACACAGCGAGTTCCAGGCCAGCCAGAGGTATTGAGTGAGACCCTGTCTAAGACAACAAACAAGCCTAACGAAACACAATCACCTCTTCAAGACCACAGAAACCATATTCTTAGTTAAAGTTGTACACGTGTGTCAACTGTCATTAGAGAATGTTTCCTTGCCAAAATAACAAGCATCACTTTTATTTCTGGCTGTATTAGGCACATGACTTATCTCACTGACTATTACTATCCTATAGAAAGTCAGTATTTTATTATAGAAACAGAAACATACTCAAGGTTATATGTCAGAAACGACACAGATGAAATTTGAATCCAGATATTTCCAATCTCATATTCCTTCAAAATGCAGTAAACTGAATTCCAAATCTGGAGGCAGAGAAAAATTAAATGCACTAGGCTTCAGCTGTCGTTCAGTGGCAGAACGCATGCTAAGCATCCACAAGGTCCCAGGTTCCAGCCCAGCACACACACATATAAAAGAAATGCATTCAATCTCAGTTTCTTTCGGAATCAGTAATGCCACTTTCAGGATGTTGACCGCTTGGTGGTTTGAATGACACATGTCCCCCACAGGCTCATGGATTTAAACACTTGGTTCCCAGCTGATGGTGGTGTTGAGGGGGCAGAGCCTCGCTGGAGGAAGTACGCCACTGGGGGGGTGGGCTTTGCGAGTTCATAGCCTCATTGCATTTCCTGTTCTCAATTTACGCGTGTGTATGGAAATCTCATCAGCCAGCTTCCTGCTCCCACCTCTATGACATGACTTCCCACCTACAGTGGACTCTTTCTGGAATCATAGCCAAAATAGCCCCTCTTCCATGAGCCATTTTTGGTTATGGTATTTTATCACAGAAATCAAAAAGTAACTAAAACAAAGAACAGTTACTTAAGAATTATGCACTTTTCAAAAAAAGCATTAGACGATGCTAAATTTTAAAAGGATATATTAATATTTATAAATAATATTTAAAAAGATAAAATACTACTCTAGCATTTTTCTTATTAAAAGTAAAAAAGCTATATGAAATTATGTGCCAAAAGGAAGTACGCCACTGGGGGTGGGCTTTGTAAGATATACTGTCATTCTGGTTAATGACATAAAAGTTTAGTTAATAATTTTGTTTTTATGTTGCCTATTACTAAGCTAAACAGCAAAGCTTATGGACCTGGAGCTTAACCTTGGCAGATCAGTATCACAGACTACCTAGTATTCCTCATAACAAACTCAGGTGATTGGCAAAATCTTGTCATGATTCTTTGTGTTAACAGAAGGCAAGGTGTTCTTACCCTGTGGTAGCCATGTTCATGGGAGTCATCAACTTCTCCATTACTAGTTACTGGAATTTCTGCTGCAGAATTTTTGGGAGACTCTTGAGCCATGTCAGATTCCTAAAAAATAAATAAATAAAAAATAAATTAAAATAAGTCATACTAATACCAAACTATAAAAGGTACGTTTTAAAGACTTTATTCACATACATTTATTACCTATAATAATATGGTATGACTGAGATAAAGCTGATCACTCGTCTCACTTTCTGTTATAAGGGTATGACTGAGACAAGAGCTTCCTTAGCAATGGCTTTGGGTTTTATATTTTTATTTTATTTTTTTTTTTTGGGGACTACATTTTTCTGTAGCTTTGGAGCCTGTCTTGGAACTAGCTCTTGTAGACCAAGCTGGCCCCAAACCACCTGCCTCTGCCTCTTGAGTGCTGGGATTAAAGGAGTGCTCCACCACCACCGCTGCCCAGCAAGCACTATTATTTCTATAACCTAAAGTTGCTTTGCTCCCAGTCCCTCATCCTCTCCAATTTATAGTGACGTATAAGAAACAGGAAGAAGCCCCATGCTGGCCCCTCCCACCACAGGCTCCTCTCTCCACACCCCTTCACTCCCTCCACTGCCCCATGACCACAGTTCCTCCCCAGCTATTCACCATGTGCCTGACAGCCCCAAGGTTTCCACTCTTCTTTGGACCACAGTTAGAAGACTGCAGGTTATAATCTCCCGAATCACTGTAATCTCCTCCTCTGTAGTTTGCCGGAACCACCTCCTCGGCCTCGGTCCTCCTCCACCATAGCCTCCTCTTCCTTCTCCATAATCTGGCTACCTCCAAAACTTGCACCCTTGGGCATCCCTCCACACACATTACAGCCGTCCCCAAATCTGTATCACTTTTATATCATCACATTCTGCGCTCCCACAAACACACAGACAAATTGCGTCCTGGTCTTGGTCCTAAATTTCCACAGCCACCATAAGACCCCCTAAACCTCCACCTCCACTTCTAGAACCTGAGATTGCCTATATTCCTTACCTAGACAACGCTTTTCTTACTTACGCATTTTGACCACTGATGGTTTGGTATTTTTACAATACAATTTTATCCAGAGATAATGATCATAAAATGCAACAAAGGCAAGATTCCACTTCCTTCCAGGCTTCTTATCAGAAATTATTTCAATAGTATCAATTTCCCATATTCTATATTAGTAACCTCTAATGTAGTGTTCCTCGAGATCTCCCTCAACCCCACCATCAAACAGCTTCCTCACAGTCAGAGGGGTCCAGGTTTTCCAGATTTCTCTCTTGATATGGAATGGAGGACTCAACTATTCCATCTACTAAATGAGGCTTTGCAGTCGGGGCAGAATCAACCTGGGCCAAGGAGGAGCGGGTTACAAAGTCAAATCATCTTGTCCTTTCCTTGCAGGTTGCCCCATAACCAGAGTCTGTGAACTTTCCGCAGGCCTCCTAGCAATCTCTCAAGCGTTCTTCTGTGGTTTCAAAATGTAAGCCACCAATGAAGAGTTTACAGAACGGTTCCTTTTCTGTTTCCTCTCCAAAGGATCCGTTTTTGAAGTTTTCTCCACTGGGGATTCAGTTGCTTCAGCCTGCTTTCCAGTAGCTGAGCAAGATGAGAGACTTCCACACATACCTAGACACACGCACGCGCACACACACATGCATAGACACACACACACCTACACGCACAAACACACACGCACATATGCAGACACAAACATGCACACGTACACAAACACACATATGTAGACACACATATACACACACGTACACACACATGAACACGCACGCATGTGCACACGCACAAACACACATACATAGACACGCGCACACACACGCATGCACAGGTACAGGACTCGCTATGATGCTGCAGTAAAAACTTCCATGGTTCAAAAAACCTTGTTAGAGTACCTGCCCATAAGATAGCCTCTCTAATTTCTAGTTCACCACTTTCTTTTCTTTTGAGACAGGATTTCTCTTTGTAGTCATGGGTGTCCTGGAATTTGCTCTGTAAATCAGTCTGGCATCGAATACTGCCTCCCGAGGGCTGAGATTAGAGATATGCACTACCATGCCTGGCTCTGTTTCACCATTTCTTAAAAGCAGAGGAATTGTATTTCTTGGAAGTCCATAATCCACCCACAGCAACAATCTGGCAGGGTATGCGGTGTCTCCCAGATCACTGTGCTCACCTTTCAGGGAGTGACTTACAAAAGTCAAGGGTCAAAAAAAGAAGCAAAAGAAGTTTGGCACCTTGCAAAATGTTTTACCAACAAGAAGAAAATAGCAATCCCCTACCACTATGAAAATGGCTGGTGTAGTCTAATGCCATTTCATCCAGAGTCTGAGAATCCACCCAAACTCGGAAATACCTAAATAATGGCAATGCACCCAATCACAGAGGAAGAGATGCCGACTACCGTCTTAGATCTCTGAAACAGCAACGGAGGCATAACTGGTTTGCCAAGTCAAACTTCAGCCAAAGGTTATAGATGTCTCATTTGTTCATTTGTTTGTGTGGCTGGCCTGCTGCAGTGCCCTCTCAAAGCTTTAAGCCTTCAGGAAAAGAAAGCTTCAGGAAGGCCCTTTCTCCGAGCAGCTTAGCTGGAGCTGGTTTAGACTCAGCAGCAGAAGAGCGGAAGCAGGCCTTCCAGCGCCTTTATGGATGTCTCTGTGGTAACTGAAAAGGTTTACCAGCTCCAGCTATCAGAATGCTAAGAAGCCAGTTTCGTAATTTATGGTTCTTAGTCTAATACGTAGCAGCCACTGTGAAAGCTTCACAGGGGAGGACATCAAGGTCTACAAAGGTTAAGGAACTAAACTAGACAATGCACATCCTCCTGCAAATGAAGCCCTGTGAGAGGAAGGACAGTGAGCACTGACCAGATGTCAGATGCCACTCTATGATGGCTGAATTCTCTCTGCTTCATGTACATCACACATATAACCGTGTAACTAACGTCTGGCCTCAGTACTATTGTTCCTGCTTTTAGGAAATCTGCTGAGGTCAGTTTTATGGAAATTGATGAGCTGGGATTCAAACCTGGCATACTTTAACCTCACAATACACTACTTCTTCAAGGATGACTGAAATTAAATGGTGTTTTAAAATTATCTAACCAAACATATCAACAATGCAAGGCTGGGGAGTTCTGCAGACAGCCTGGTGTATAAAGTCCTCAGACCAGAAGGACAAGGTCAGCATCGGCTCACTCTTTCTTAGAAAGGCAGTCACTGCAGCTGCCTTAGAGGGGACGGACGCCCCACGTCTGCACGGACCGAGCAGTTCTTCAGCAAGCGTTCCAGGCACGGCAGAAACCACGGCGCTAGGAAACGACTTAGCTAGTGTGCCCTGCTCCCTTCTCCAGCTGCTTCTCAGACAACAGTCTCCCCTAACTCTTCATCTGCACCCAGGGGTGCAGAGTAAGGCTCCTCATTACCAACTTAACCTCTAGTCTGATTCTTTCTATAGCTGCCAACACCAAGGGTTAAAATGTTCATGGGATATTTTCCTAGCTTATTTATATTTTCTAAATCGTGAAGACAGACCATGATGTAGCAAACGACCTTCCATTTGACAACTAGATTGTCATAGGGACAAGTGTAATTAACAAAGTTCATCCAAAGGCCGAAAGATCACCTTAATAAGGCAAAAGAAACAGATATTAGCCAAGGTTATGCACAGGAAAACTTAATTTCTAAAAAATGTTTAGAAAAAAATAGAATCTTTATAGAAAAGATCTACGGTCTTTCCAATTATATTAAGGCATTTATCACCGTTTAACAGTAGTTTAATTTATTTAACAGTTTAATTGAATTTAATTTTAACCCAATTTACCAATGAGCAAGCAAAAGTAAAGGTTTAATAAGCTTAAAGTTTCCCCAGATGTTTCTTAAATGTACCATATTTTTATGAAGTTCTCTGAAAATGCAATAGGAAGTACCCAAGTGCATATTTTTTTTCTGCTTTCCAGTAGTTATATTTCCTACTGGTTTTGTAGGATAAAATTCTCGATTTCAGTCAATTCTAGATAAAAAGAAGAAGTGAATAAAACAGAGTGAAGAGAGAAAGTGTATCCCAGCCCAATTGTTCTAGCTCTGGCTTCAGACAGGAGGGTCGCAGTGCTGAGTGCACCGACCACACATCCCAAGACAGGCCCTATGCTGTCCCAATACCAAAAGCACAAACGCCTTTTGTGTCAAATGAAATTATTCAGATTTTTGTTTGCCCGTACAAAGACAAAGCAATTCTAATAAGCTCATAATTTAAATGCTTTCTGAGATTTCCTCCACTATTAGTACAATACAACTTATTAAAATGGTGAATATGTGCATTGCACACATCAATTCAGTATGACTCTAAAGTATGGGGCAAGTCACAATGCCAAGTGAAACTGAAGGAGGACCTGCTGCAGTACTGGGGCACAACCAGGCCCAGCTCTGCCCCTTCCCATACCTCACAGACAGCTCTTCCCCCTGTGACCCTCAGGCCCAGCTCCTCCCTTCCCATACCTCACAGACAGCTCTTCCCCCTGTGACCCCCAGGCCCAGCTCCATCCCTTCCCATACCTCACAGACAGCTCTTCCCCCTGTGACCCTCAGGCCCAGCTCCTCCCTTCCCATACCTCACAGACAGCTCTTCCCCCTGTGACCCCCAGGCCCAGCTCTGCCCCTTCCCATACCTCACAGACAGCTCTTCCCCCTGTGACCCCCAGGCCCAGCTCTGCCCCTTCCCATACCTCACAGACAGCTCTTCCCCCTGTGACCCTTGCTTCCCACAGACAGGCTGGTGAGATAGCTCAGCAGATAAGGACTTGTCACCAATCAGATTTGATCCTTGGGACCCACACTGTAGAAAGAGAGAGCCCCTCTGTGCGTGGCAAACAGTGCCCTGGCTCTGTACACAGGTGCAAAGGTCCCTTTAAGAGACAAACCTCGCCTACTCCTAGTCTCCTTTTGCCATCTCTCTGAAGAGAGCTCGCTCGCTCTCTCTCTCTCTCTCTCTCTCTCTCTCTCTCTCTCTCTCTCTCTCTCTCTCTCTCTCTCTCTCTCTCTCTCCTCCCCTCCCTTCCCCAGTAAAGTTCTTCTCATGTAAGCTCTGTCAGAAGTGTGTTTGACCCCCACCATGGACTCCGTGGTCCCATCTAGCACCACATCATTGCCACGTTTGTCCCCCCATTTCTTGCACTTATTTAGTTTCTTAAACTTACTCGTCTTTCTCACTTTCCTCTGAGTTCAATGCGATGGCTCTTAATAACTCTGCTAACCTTCCCAAGATGCAAAGTCTTAACGTATAAACTTGGGAGGAAAATGTAAGGAGATTATACATAGAAACCTAGCATAAAGCCTGGCATCTGAGTCTTCCAGAGAACGGTACAGCTGGACCACTGCTGTGCCTGCCTCATTCCACACAGTGTAAAGAGCTCCAATTCCGTGCACACGGCTGGTGTCATTCTAGATGACGAACTTTAAAGTTGCAAGAATCCCAAATCCCACTTTAACTATAAAACTCCTACTAAGCTTTAAGCCAGAGTGTAAATTCAGTTTACATTTACACAGTTAAGACTTTTAAAAATTATTATTATTATTACCTTCTCTCTGGATGCTATCTATTTGGGTATGACTAATACACACAAAGACTATTTAACAAGGAGTTAATGTCAATTTACTGTGAACATTCCATTACTTGATGGTGGCTTCCTTCAGATCATTATCATCCAAACTGTCTACCAAGCAGGGAAGTTCTACTTTGCCATCTCTCAGAGCACAGTCCTCTTAGCTCACAGTGGCACTCAGCAAACACAGTAATACCTACATGTACTGTAAGAACCTATCACTGGCTGGGCTGCAAGCCTTCCCATAGCTTGCACACACCTGACTTCCCCTGACCATCTCTCAATGGTATAAATTCAGAGACATGATCAGAACAATCAAACCATGAGCAGGAATACACATAATATAGTACATATGTACATAACATATCCATAATACATGTGTACATGATATATATAAAAATATGTGTAATATGGTACACAGAACTCTCTACTCTCTCAGGACTACATACAACTATAACACAGCTTTGTCAGATGATAAACAGCCAAGTTATCTTAAACTACAAAGAACCCTCATGAAATCAGGCTTGGTGCTACACCCCTTTAACGTCAGCAGCTCAGGAGGCTGAGGCAGGATGACCTCAAGTTCTAGGACAGCCTGGACTCTGTGGCAACACCCAGTGAAAGAAAGGGGGGCAGGGAGTGGGGAGGGAGAGGAAGAATGGAGGGTGAGAAGGAAGGAGAATCTTAAATCTTATACAAATAGTTCATACTTCCCAAATAAAATTCATCACCACTGATGTTTAGATTATCACGGGGTGGGGGTGGGGGGTTGTCACATCTTTAATCCTAGTACTCAAGATGCTGAAGCAGGTGGATCTCTGAGTTCAAGGCCAGCTTTATCTAAAGTGGGAGTTCCAAGGCAGCCAGGGCTACACAGAGAAATCCTGTCTTCAAAAACAAAACAAAATTAAATCAACCAACCAACAAACAAAAAGTCAAAATCCTTTGTGACTACACATCACTCAGAGGTCTGGGAATGCGGTTGAGCAGTACAGTACAGCAGCCGCCCAGCACACATCAGGGCTGGGTTTAATCCCCGTTGTTGAAAGGGGTGGGGTGAGAATATTTATCACACAGATCCAGGCTACCCGGGCTTAGCTGAAGAACGAGTCTTACAAGTGGCAGATTGTTATGAGAACACAAATTTGATGTCAGTGGGCCCCATGTTGTGTTGGTCACTGTCTCCCATCTGTCTGAAAGTTTAAGTTTATTCAATGAAAACAAGAGGGAAAAATAGGAACTGCTTTAATTTTATTTTAATTAATATGGAACTGAGTCACTCTAAGGTCTGTGTGGGACCAGGGACAACACTGCTTGTGCTTAAATGGAGCCATTTACAGGATCCTTTCTCTTCCCTTCCCTTTCTGCCTAGCTTAATGAACTACAATAGTGGACCGTATGGTGTTTTATCATAATCAATTATAGAGCCTTCAGCAACACAAAACCATGACTAAGACCCGGTATCTCTCTTTGCAGGTCACTGAGTCCCAAGTACTCAGCAGTTTAGAGCTTTCTTCCGGGTGCAGATGCTCACTCAGCGAGCGAGACTCCCGCGAGCAAGTGAGACAGTGTGAGCCTCCTATGACAGTGAATACCAAAGTGTTCTGACAGAAACTCCGCACGCTGGTGTATTTCATATTGTACATACTATGTAAAACCATGTACAGCTTTTGTTTTTATTTTGATATGATAAATAAGCTTTTCTTACTAGAGCTTAAAACTAGGCAAGTGTTTGTTAGAGTAGATACCTTAATCTAATTATGTGATGTTTTTATTTATGAGTTCATTTCAAAAGAGCAATTTTATTATTTTTTTAAAGTTATCCTCTAAAACTTTGGGTCAACAAAAGCAAGTGTAACTTACTCCTTATTACAAAGAAAGGTTTCATTTTATCTTGTCACTGTGTATAAGAGTAATACTGAATGGTATATACCCTTCAACAGCTCAGTCATTATCAACAGTCTGAGGCCTTATTACGATGGGCGGACCTTACAAAGACTGGACTTCTCCGTGGCTGGCTGGGATGGAGCGAGAGCCGCAGCGTCTCTGCACAATCAGACCTAACAGTGAGATGTGCTAGGCACATATTAAAACACTTAGTTAAAAGAGTGGTGGCCGCGGTGACATTCTTATCAATATTTCATAGCATAGTTAACTTATTTGTGATCAGAATTTGTTTTACAAAACCATCTGCAGTTATATGAGGTTGCTATTGCTCACACAGGTAAATGCTTCTAAAAAAAATCAGAAAAGGCACTTGCATAGAGTGAAGAAAACAACTTTATAAAATCAAATATATCACACACACACACACAGTAACTAACCAGGGTGTGTATGTGCTCAGCTCAAACCTCAGCACTCCAGGCTAGTGAAAGTTAAGACACACACTTTCGCTAGTGGCACAGCTCAAGTGGCAGACTCTGTACTGTGAACTGGTCAGGCCATGGAGCAAATGTCTACCCACTCTCCTGAAAAAGATACACCTTTTCCGATTTTTTATGCAAATTCAGCTATTTTTAACACTGTCTTTAAAACAGAATGATAAATTACCACTATAAGATTACCACTAGCGTTCATGCCTTCATAGGTCAGTTAAGCTGTAGGGCAAAATGTTTTATTATCTCTCAAGCTCATCCTCCATAACCAGTCAGAGGCATTCATTAGCTAATGAGCGTAAGGAACAAACCCTTACAAAATAAATTACTAATTAGCATTTATGAAAATGCACGCAGTGTCGATGAAGTTTATAAGTCAATTACAGCTGTGTGCGATTCCCTAGCTTTTACTACAAAAATCACTTGATTTCTATAAACTGAAGAAAGTAACATATTCAGAGGGAAGCCATATAAAAATGTAATGTGGGAGGAATTTAGCGAGGGGAATTCTGTGTCCCACAAGTCGTAAAAACAATTGGCCTTGTGAAACCCAAGGAAAAAAGAGCAGTAGGTACTGGACCTGCCGATTCCCCACAAACAAGCAGCAGAAGACTCGGTGGACAACATGAAAAGACCAGGAGTCACGGACTCTAGGATGCCCACGTCTGGGCTTATATCAAAGATCTGTGAGACAGCTACAACAAGGTAGATATAAACAGGACACACATGGCTCATCACACTGAATATGAATCTAGAGTCTTCTTCTAGTGAAGTAAGTATATTATGGAATCTAAAGCAAAATCCACTTGGAAGATACACACAAGTCTCTAAAGAAACGCACAGATTTTTAAAATAATAGTGATACTTCCCCCAGGCATGGTGTAATTCCTGTAATCCCAGCACTTGAGAGGTGGAGGCAAGAGGATCCCTTCAGATCATCCTCAGTCGCACAAGGAATTCAAAGTCAGCCTGGGCTAAATGTGATCTTAACGGGAAAAAAAAAACACACAACTTTTTAAAAAAAATTTAAATGCAAGTCGTCAAAGAAATGTCTCAGGAGTCCTTCTTTGTAGGAATACTTTAATAAACAGTCTGAAGGGCACTTCACACGGGTCAAGGAGGTGCGGAGGTAATGCAGAACACTAAGGGCAGAAAGACTTGGGCTTGCTTTGATCTGACCTTGCCTGATTTCTCTGCAGTGTTTTACGCTTGCCATTCCAGAGACTCGTAACTAGGATAAGGATATGGCTCTGTTTCCTTGAGATAAATGTGAAGAGAACAGTAAGCTTGTTTTGATATCACAATTCAGTGTTAATCTTCCTGATGATCTGACTAATTTATAATTTAAGAAATGAAGCAGCTCCATTAATAAACTCTATATATTTAGAGGTGTTGAGAGACAAAAGTAATATGGAAAACATAGAAGCTTCCCTGTCAAAACAATTTAAAATAATTGATATCCATGACAGTTTTCCTAAAACAAAGCAGAAACCCTTTCCTTGTAGCTCAATAAAAATTATATTGAATTGAAAATGATTCCCCATACATGTTCAAAGTATATTATATTCCTTTTCATAAACTGAATAACCAAATCAAAATAAACAATACTTTACATTAACAACTATTTGCTAATCGTTTGATAGCCTTTTATCTTGATAGATAAGGGCAGTATCTACAAGTCCTTTCAGACACTAATAAATTAAGTTCAGGAATGACACTGTTACTCTGTGGTTCTCCCCATGCTGACTATGATAACCAGATAAATCCCCACAGGTTACCTTGAAATAGCAATCTAAAAAACTATCAGCTCATTGAAAGCGAGGGAGTCTGAGAAACTCTCTGTGCCAGGAACACCCGATGGCCGGATGGGATCCTGAACAGAAAAAAGACACCAGGAAAAACCGACACAACGTGAGTAAGTGTGTCACACTAATTCAATACCCAGGGAAAGCTCTATACTATCTCTTAAGTAGTTCTGAGAGTCTAGCCAAGAGCTTATTACAAACAATCTAAAAACATTACACTATTTTATAAACTATTACTATTTCATTTACATGTATTTAAGAAACCAGCAATTTAGTTTACAATTTAAGTATTACCATTTTAACTACAATATGCATAATAACTCCAATTCAAAATCTGAAAAAAAAAAACATAAACTGAAATCTTTAACAGTGGCAACTTAAGAGTAATTTAGCTGTTGGGTCCACATGCACCTACATAACATACACATAAACACAACAAATATATGAACTACTAATAAATAAATCGGGAGCTAGAAAGATGGCTTACTGGCTCAGAGCACTTGCTACTCCTGCAGGAGACCCAGCTGTGGCACACATACAAACAGGCACACACACACACATACACACACACACACAAATAAAAATAAATAAATAAAGTGACCTAAAGGGTTTTTTTTTTTTTTTTTTTTTTGAACCAAAGGAGGCCAGCTTGGCAGACCAGAATTTTTTAGACCATGATTCAAGATAAGGCTGAAGGATTGTCACTGTTAAGGAATTCTCTCTTTACTCCTCAAGGTCACAAAAGAGCTGGGGAAAGGGAGAGGGTGACAATTGGTATATCCATAATAAACCACGTTTTGGGGTGGATAAGGGATTAAAAATAAGCCCAAAGCAAACAAAGATGAAGGCTGTAGACAGGTTTCAGGCAAAGGGACAGTGTGCAAGCTGAAGCAGTCTATGGTGGTAGGGAAACATATTCAAGAGCCACTGCCAGAAGCCTTAGTACCTGTTGGCACGTTCGTCGTTATCAAGAAGATGTGGGGCCGCTCCACACTGTCAAGGTTTCATATGGATGGAGAGGTCATCACTCACTGAAAACAGAAACAAAGAAAAGAAAAGCAATGTTTGGGGGGTAGGAGAGGAAAGAAGAAAAGCACGTCTAGTTTTGGATCTAACAGATCTGATACATCTTTAAGTCTCGAGGAAGGGCATCAACCAGATAGCGCGATCTACAGATCTACAGCCCAAAGGAGACAGAAAGCGCACACACCCTTACGAGGGCTGACAGCGTAATCCTAGAAAAGGAGCTAACAGCATAGTAATCCCAACGTGCAAGATCATTAGACGTAGACTTTGACCATCTGGATGCAGTTAAAAAGCCAAGAGAGGAAACGGCTGTTTTGTCAGCTAAAACAAAAACTGCTAAGTACCACGGAGAGACAGAAAACTCTCCTATCTTGGTTCATAATATACTAATTATGTAACAAATTACAGCACTTCCAAGTTTTTGCCAGGCTGGGGAAAAAAATGCTCTAAATCTGCACTGTACTATAAGGCAGGCACCAGCATAGTGGCCACTGAATTTTATCTAATGTCAATCCAAACAGCCGAAAGGGTAGAGGCTGTGGTGTTAGAGTGGAGAGGCTTGGAGCTGCCTTGTGTAATTTCATTTGGTCCTCAGCTACATGTTGAATTAGCTGGGAGTGGACCTGAGACCTGGGGGTGGGGCTGAGATCCTGGGGGTAGGAGAGATTTTCATTCCACTGCTTGTCATATACTTGGAAATTTCATTTCAAGACTATACAGTATAAGGCTGGAGAGATGGCTCAGCAGGTAGCCCCCTTTTTTTAGACACCCCCAAAGTGGCAGTGCCACAACCTGATTCCAGACAGTCACTGTCCACCCAAGCTCATCCCGCTCCACAGCCCCTGAGGAACTCGGTGTTCTGTGTCCACTCAAGGCAAATGAATCTCAGCACTTTGCTGAATTTACTCCTTCCTCTATCCCAAACGATCATTCTGAAATGAATGGTCCCAAACTCATTATGCCAAGGTTAGTTTCCATCCTTACAGGTCATAATACATACAATCCAGCAAACTTGTATCCATCACCACAAAAAACCCCATCAGTTACCAATCTCCAGGCCTATGCTTCAATGAGACATCCGACAAGGTGTTCAGCCACTAAAGAGGAATAGAGGGTAGGATCTTTGTTTTGATGTCTAATACATAATCAAATAAAGTATCTCCAATTTGTTATAGGGTGAGGAGCAGGATCCCTTGTTCTGGCCGCCCGGCTAGCTTAACCCGAAATAATCACACAGAAATTGTATTAATTAAATCACTGCCTGGCCCATTAGTTCTAGCCTCTTATTGGCTAACTCTCACATCTTAATTAACCCATTTCTATTAAATCTGTGTATCACCACATGACTGTGGTTTACCGGCAAGATTCTAACTTATGTCCATCTCAGGCAGGAGAACCATGGCGTCTGCCACACTGCCCTTCTTCCCAGCATTCAGTTCTGTCTACTCCACCTATCTAAGTGCTGCCCTATCAAAAGGCCAAGGCAGTTTCTTTATTCAACCAATGAAAGCAACACATAGACAGAAGAACCTCCTATACCACCAATTCATTACAAAATTTTTATAGTGGAAATATCGTAGGAACTATCTACAGTTATATACCGAAGAGCAAATCCTGGCTCCACCAGAATTATTCTTAGCTCTGTGGGTCATTTGGTTTCACAATCTTCATCTACAACACAGGTTCTCAGCCTTCCCAAAGCTGCAAACTTTTCAGTTCTCGTGTTCTGGAGACAAAAATTACGCTCATTGCTGCCTCATAACTGTAATTTTGCTGTTATGAATCATAATGCAAATATCCGTGTTTTCCAATGGCCTTAGGTGACCCCTGTGGGTAGTGACCCACAGGCTGAGAACCACTGATCTATAAATGGTGAGGGGGCGCGACCTTATAGAGTAGCTAGAAGGATGAGCCAATCCTGGCAGCACCAACCATCATGTACATCATAAGCAAATAAATGTACCTCCCACTGTGGTGCTAGGCAGGATGTATCTTCTAAACCTACCCTTATCCGACAAGCAACTAGCTTAGCATTGGTTGCTCCCACCAAGCAAGGATACTACACTGAGGGAAAATCATGTTATTGTTTGAAGTGAAGAAATTGCTTCCTTTAGACTAATCATGATGAGCTGTGCAGGTAACGTTGTATGAAGTGAGCTTCAAAACTTCACAACTTCAACTTCCAAACACTTCACGATCATCAAATCAGTAAGGATTTGCACCCCACGACTTACACTAACCTTGGAGAGATCCTCATTTACAAGAAGTAATAATTTACATGTATGACATACATAGAATGATGAGAAAGGAGTGTGGAACGCTGCCACAGCCAAACGGAAGACATCTTATCCGCTCTTCCTACAGGAGGCCCGAGCCCAAGACAGACATCTCCAGCTTAAAAAGGTGAAGGCTATCATTTCGATGCTATATTCTGAGTTGAACCCAGAGGACTGGTGACACTTAGTATGCATTAAATAGTGGTGGACACATCAGTTTATAAATTCTCTGTATTAGCAAAGCAATGGGTACAGCCGGTTATCCCCAAAAACGAAACCTCAAAACCACAAATCAGGAACCAACCTGCTTCCTTCTATAGGTCCAGGAAGAAATTTAGAAACACGGCAGTTTTGACCTAGTGAGATTTCAGTTCAAGGCTGTAATCTCTGCACTCTACTCCGCTTAACCCGCCTGCCCCCTCTCCCCCAAAAACCATTTGCAATTTGGGAAAACAGTTCCACGAATACCTGGTTCCATTAGCTTTAACGAGACACTAAACCAGTGCTTTTAAATCTTGCAGGGATATAAATGTCTTTTAAGAATTTGATGAAAGAATGCATTTGTCCAGAACACACACATACAAACTTTGTACATAATTTCTGGGGTGAGGATAGACAATCACTGCTACCTGGAGGCCCCAATCCAGGATGAAGGCAAGGATCATGCAAGAAAAGTAACATTTTATCAAAATGGAAACAAAATAGCTCAGGCAGAGCGTTTCATTCAGAAAATACGAGTGGAAATACGCCGTTTTCCTACATACTAAGTGTTAGACTTTGAAGTTAGGAGACAGAGTTGATCTTGTTGAACAAGAAAAAACGAAAGGTAAAAGGAGAGCAGCCAGAAGAAAATGCAACAGCCGCAGTCCTTGCTGTAAAAGAGCAACCACGAAATGGCCAATTCCTGCAGCCTCCAGAGAACTAACCAACGTCATCACTCCGGTGCACCTTCCTTTGTCAACGAAGTTAATTAAATGGCAAATGTGAACACACCCTCGCAATTGTGAGAGCAACGTGTTGATAAAATGCCCTGAAATTCTTTCATTCCTTATTATTTTTTTCTGATCAGATAAGAACCAAGTAAGTATAGTTCAGGAAAAAATAAAGGAGTGACGAACAAGATCCTGAGAGGGTGGCTTAAAGGATCTGCAGGAAGTGTAAAGTACAAACTTCTTAAGATCCGAGGGCTCATGAGGAAGATAAGAACAAAGCCAAGGAAGCAATAAAAAGGAAGAAAGTCTAGAATCTAAATACTTGAAAAAAAAAAAGCTTCCTTTCCTAGACATGTAAAGGGTAGTAACTTGGCAATGAGGAACGCAACAGAAGGCAGGGCCACAATTTCCTTCTCCAAACTCCGGCATTCCTTGGGCGCCCTGGCTAGCACTCAGTTTGGGACGTTTCAGGCAGGACGCCTGCCTGCACCAGGGTCAGGCGGCCTCTCCGAGGGGCTGTGGCTACCTCCCTTCCTCCCGCAGCGGGAGAGAGGAAGTGGGGGACGCGGGGAAGAGGGGACAGCAAGGCGGCCCACTCGGACAGAGTCCACTCTGCCACCTCTTCCCACGCACAGCCTGCAGAGCGCAGCGGGTGCCGCCCCAAGGCCGGTGCTGTCCCCCTTCACCCCAGGACACATCAGCGGGACAGGGGGGGCCCAGGGGCGGACCTGACGGCTCCCAGGGGGTGGAAGTGCCCCGGAGCGAGTTTGCAGCGAGCAGCCGGAGGCGACTCCACCTCAACCCCGTCCTTCCCGCCGCGGCTCCGCCCTCACCTGCCTGTCAGCCGGGAAGCCGGCAGCGCTCGGTCGCGGGCTCTCCCGGTTGCAGCCCTCGGGAATCCGGTCGGCCCGGAGCAGACGTGAGCGGAAGCACGACCCGGAGCTCGTCCTCCGTCCCTTCCCCCACGCACCTCGGCTGCAGCTGTCAAAGGCTCCCGGCGGGCGGCCGCCGAGGACTCCTGCACACTCCGGCCTCCGGCGCCTGCACCGCAGCCTCGGAGCCGGAAGTGAGAAGACCGGAAGTGCGGGGTCTCGGGCCCGGGATCGCCTCTCTCCTCTCGCCCTCTCCAGAAGCCGAGCCGGGCGCCGCCACGTCTCGATGGTGCGCGCGCGTCTCTCCAGGGGCTGGGTCCTCCCGGCTCCGCCCCGGGCTGCGGCCCGGGTGACTACATCCGGGAATCCTCGCGGGCCGTTGCCGGGGCAACCGGACGGCGGCGTGGAGTGCAGCGGCTGGTTCGGGTGCAGGAGATGCAGCGCGCTGTAGTGCATGAGACGCAGCGCTTCGATCAGGAGTCTCCTAGCCTCTTCCCACGCTCACACCCGGTGCCCGGACGGTGGAGGTGGACGTGTCTCACCACCACGCCGCTACCGAGGAGCAGAAGCTTTGTCAGACACCGGAGAGGACGAAGTAGAGATGGAGCGGGGGACCGCACGGGAGCCTGACCCTTCGCTTTCCCCGCCGCGACCACCGCATTCCTGACGGTCCCTGCAGAAAGACCCTCATCCGTGAGCGCGCGATGGCAGCTCTGCGTCTGTGCTCTCCCGCCCGGCTCGCTCTCTTGACAGTGGGCCCCCTGGTTCTTTTCTTTGCTGCTCCTCTTTTATCGGTCACCGAGTTCAGCGTTTCCTCTTATCCGCACCACCTCTTAAGTAGATCGCCTCCGTCCTGTCCGCAGAAACCGCTCAACTGTCCCTTCTTGGTCGTTTCCCACCTAACTTTGGGGGTAGCTGCAAGAGTCCTCCCTCCCCAGGACCAACTGGAAAGAAGGTGACATTCCGAGGTGGTAGATAGAAATGTGGCAGAGCACGCTTCCAAGGAGTTTCGGTCTCTCCCCCCCCCCCCCCCCCCCCGCTCCTCCCCGTTCGGTGTCTTCCCACCCCCCCAGACTCGTTAAAAGTGACACTATAAATGTATACATAATAACCGCATAGTCTTCAAACCTAATTAACGGTATTGTCTTGGATTTCTAGCACATCTACCCTTACAAAAATAGTGATGACATTCCCAAACATAAAGAGCGAGAATTTTTAGATACCAAATTACTGAAACCCTAGTGGCTATTCTGCAAGGTACTGTGAATTTTCCTACTCAAAGCCATCCTCCTGAGTTGGAACCCATTAGTCTTCTCTGTTTTTAGGAAGGGCCCCCAATCTAGCTAACTCCTGCACTCTTTACATAGGAACTCAATAGGACTTTCCGCTAAGTGCAAATGTTATCTATCTCCAGGGCTACTGAAGGGTGATTTGAAAATCCTGTCTCCAAATGCCCAATTGTGGATGAATGGTGTGGACAGTTAGTACTTAATAGAACTGGGTGTCTCCCTAAGGATCTCTGAGGGTGTCTCTGAGTTTGGGGATACTTGGCACTTGTATGGGTTATTTCTACTTTAGTGGTATAGTATCTTTGGGAACTACTGATAGTTCTTATGTTGATTCTGACTGACTTGGAACTAATGCTCATTTCTCCTTTATAAAGATACTGTTAGTTGGTTATTCTACATAATCGTCAATCCTGTGAGGTGCCGGTACTCTGCATGATTAGTCCTTATCCATAATATTGTAGTGAACAGGAATATGATGGGGTTAATTAACCGTTCCATGATTTCTGCTGCCCTAAAGGAAGTAAAATCGTGGGCCCATCCTAAGAAAATATTGGAATCTGCTTCAATTAATGATGGAAAATTTCAAGAACCTAAAACAAAACAAACAAAAAACTTCTGTTCATCATTTGGGTCAGAGAAAGCAGAAGTTTGTGTCCTGTGGATTTAGGGAAATCTATTCACTCCTTTTTTTCCCTTTTTTTTTTTTGTGTTACTGAGATCAATCCTTTTATTCCAACTGAAAAGCTTTTAAATCTATGTCTACGGAAGTGGAGACTTTATTTTCCTTTCCCTCCTTTTTCCTTCCTGTCTTCTTTCACTCCTTTTTAAAATTTTCTCCCCCTTTTTGCCTCAAAGACTTCTGTCTGCCCATTCTTCTTTGGAAGAACAGGAGATTCCTCCTCCTCCCTGTCAACTGATCAGAGAGATAAGATGAAAAGATTTGGTGTCACGCACTATCACGACATGGAGGTGATTTATTCGCCTTTGCAAAGTGAGATGCTCTCTATTCCCTGGGCTTGTGGAGTGCTTCCGCAGGCTGCCTGTCTTTGATTGTGTAACCAGGAAGAAGAGAACAGATGAGGGGCTAATGCTTTTATTCCATTTTGCATTA
This sequence comes from Arvicola amphibius, assembly GCF_903992535.2. Lineage (NCBI taxonomy): Eukaryota > Metazoa > Chordata > Mammalia > Rodentia > Cricetidae > Arvicola > Arvicola amphibius. Next base: position 2,214,738 of record NC_052057.2, on the reverse strand, counting down.
AATAAGTGTCTATCAGACTTAGGTCTTGAATGTTGCATAATGCTTATCAATGCTATTTTCTCAAGAGAAGAAATTGCTACATCCAGATCTTGTCTGAGAATTCTGATAATAGGTCAGAAATTCTAGCACTTTTCATCGGCAGCTTTCTGTCCGCGGAGCGAGATGTAGGTCAGTGATCACACAGCCTCGCCTTCAGGAAAGAAGTGCTTTAATAGTGGGTGCTGGGGGACAGGACACACCGAGAAGCTCCCAGATGGGCAGGGTGAAGAAGCGCAAAGGTGTTAGACTTTCTAGAAGCTTTCTAATAGGTACGCGTACAACTTCCCTCAGTCATGTGTAAAGTACCAGATGAGCTTAGTGGTGTTAAGGCTTTACACACAGGAGCCATTTATTCGTGGATGATTTCACGATACCATTTGTTGCTGTTGATGACAGCAACCTTCCTCTATGACTGTTACTTTCGCACTCGAAGTCCCTAGTTGGCCTCGGTGGCGTCCTGAATATGTTTGACCTCCCTACCCTGGTGTGCAAGGCTTGCTGAGGTCTGGCCCCAGTCTTGCTTTCTGCTGGGGAATCTCTCCAACAAATCAGAACTCTGTGTATCTGGAGTGGGAGTGCTCACTTTCGCTGGGTGGTGGCGGCTCATGTCCGTCCTCACTGTTTCGTCTTCTCTGCAGAAATGTCTTCACGCCTTTCCTACTCATCCTTGGCACTGAGCTCAGCTCTTGCTTCCGTTAGAAACCCATTTGTCCTCCCTGTAGGAGTTCATTTTTGCCACCTCTTTACCACAGCCCTTAATTCGAACCCCTGTTGGCCAGCCTTATACGACTGACTCTTTGTATGTTTCCTTAGTCCCCCCATCCCGCTCCCCCCAAAAGAGCCAACTTAAATTATGTTATGGGGCTTGTACTGCAAGGACTTTCGCTGCCGAGCCGTCTCCTTGGCTCCCTTATCCCTTTCGGCAGACTGAACTTGGTCTTATTTATTCTTTCGTAACCATCAGGGAGTTAACACTGCTTGGGTTATAGACATATGTAACGTGCTGCACACCAGGAAACCTCCAGAAGACCAGCCACTGCTGCTGTGTGGAGCTGTGGTATGAGCAGGTTTAAGTGGGCTTTGTTGCTGTTTGGTAGTGAAAGACAGAAGTGGGGGCTCTTTCACTGTGGGAAGTGGCTGGGCCTCTGTGGAGAGCTGTAAGCTGCTGATGAGACCAGGGTCATTTATGGCTCCCCAGACTTTCTGAATGGGAAGACTGCCAGCGCTCAGTTCTCTTTCACAGTTTGGTACAGAGAGAATATTAGAATTTTTAAAAAGAAGGGAGGAAATGTGGGTGGGGAGCCTGAACTTTCTCTTCACTTACTAGCAGGAACACTCAGCTTTTCTGCCTGGTGTCCTTTTATCCATATTTCCCTTCATTTATTCGACGTTATTAAGAATCTGTGGATGGCCGGACTGATGTGATTTTCAGTATTTTCAGGCATGTAGATTCGTGTTTTGTTGTTTAACTTATTCTTCATGTCATTAATTATGATCCTTCCAGCCAGGGATGATGGTTTATGCCTGCTAGGCTTCTTTAAGCCTCCTTATTCCCCAGGGAAAGGTGAGAGCGCTATCTGCCCTTTCCACAGCTCCAATCAGACATGATAGGGAGTCGAGTCAAAGCAGGAACTCAGTTTATTGCTGTGAGCATCTGCTTATGTGAGCGACATCCTGTAATGTAAGGGTACCTTCAGCCAATGAGAGGCTGCCACACCCTCCCCCTGGCTGGAGGGCGTCTACCTCATCCTCACTCACAGCCGAGCCAGGCTTTTCTCTGTCCTACAGGCCTTGAGGTACAGGCCCTGAGACAATTTTGACCCAGCATCTACCTGTAACCTCAACGATAGAGGAGGCCCAAACTGCCAGTTTGGGGCTAGCCAAAAAAATCATTCAATGGTATAGTAGTATTGCAATATATAGATATCTCTTAATTTATTTAACTAACCTTTTGTAGTATCTTTAGATTTTTCCAGTTCTGATATAATATATAACCCACAGAATATTATGTACCATGGAGAATCTAGGCTGATCACCAATGCCTTCCACCTTGCATGATTCCCTTCCTATAAACATGACGGGCTGACACTCCCATAATCATTACCTGCAATGGGATTTTTACAGGTGTGGTTAAGGTAGCTAATTAGTTGGCTCTGAGTTACTGAAAAGGGAGCTAATCTGGGTGACCTAACAATGGGACCACACAAACCCTTTAAAAGCAGTGAGGAGAGGAAGTCAATGTCAGAGTGTACAAGAGGGACGTTGGCAGAGAGCTCTGAGTGTAGAGGGTGATCCTGGTAGCAGCCATCAAATGTCAGGGCTTCAGTCCTACACAGCAAGGAATTAAGCCCTGAACAACCTCAGTGAGACTTGGGGGTTGTTCCTTCTCAGAGGCTCTCAATAAGAGACTGGCATCCTGGTGTCTGCTTTGTGAGACCCTAAAATCCCGGTTGAGTTCCCTGGACGTCTGACCGCAGACAATGAGATGCTGGGCTGCGAAGAGCCCGTTGGTTTGGAGAGCTTACTTCTCTTGTGAGAGGACCTTGTAGATTTGTCAAGGTTCAGCTCCCAGCACCCACATGGCTCACAACTATCTGTAACTCCAATTCCAGACAGAATTATAGATACAGATTTTCTAGATTAAGAAATTTCAGACATTTTAAAGTTTTTCCTCTTGTATTGCTAATACTCCTTCCATGAGCTTTGCACCGATCTATGTACCTCCTAACACCGTATGTAAACTCTGGAAAACGCCAGATGCTACACTTCTCATACGCAAAACCAAAACTCTAAAGAAGACTAATTTTATTCTTATCACTCATGGGATTCTTTAGGGAAAGGCCTATTACTTAGGCTAACTGTTGACATTGAGAAAATATCTCTAACTCGTAGGACACCATTGTTCAGCTTAACGTGTTCAAGGGGGATATGAACACTGAGCTTATTAAAAGCATAAGCATTTTCGGTAAATATTGGTTACTGCCATGATTCCTTGAAAGGCCAGCACCAGCCAATATTCTGTGGAAGGCTGGATAGCATCCCTTTATAACTGGGCAGTACTGATGTTTATACTTTTCTAGGGAAAAGGTCTAGTTTGTCTAGTTTACATCACATATTTGATTGTTTTTAGGAATTTGTTGTATATTGCTATGGAAATTTGACTTTTGTTGTTGAAGGAAATTATACTGTTGATGCAAGAAGCAAGTTGTATATCTTCCTAAATAAAAATGTTGATCAAGATGACATTGTCTCTTTGATTGTGTGTACGGGCTTAGTGTTCATTATCTAAAGTGCTTCACACAAGTATTTCAGATTGTGAGCCTTTTATTTGGAATATTGAACATCCTTAATCCATAAATCCACTGGGTGGTGGGGGTACACTCTTTTAACCCAGCACTCAGGAGGCAGAGGCAGGTGGATCTCTGTGAGTCTGAGAGCAGCCTGGTCTATAGAGTGAGTTTCAGGATAGTCAAGGCTACACAGAGAAACACTGTCTCAAAAAAAAAAAATAACAAAATACAATTTGGAAATTAGAGATTTTCAATCTATTTTTTTATTGTGTCAGGATGAAAAAGAAAAAAATCAACTTATCATTTCTGCAGCCCTTGCTTATTTTTTGACAAAATAAGATGGGAGGGAGATGTTTTCTAAACGCTAATATCAAACTAATAAGAGCAAACTATTTACATAAAAGATAGTCTATTTAATTTAAGAAAATATGCAAGTATTCCCCACATAAATGAACAATGTGCTAGGGAATGAGGGAACTAAGTCGCATGGTCAAATCCTGTCTACTTAGAAAGCTGAGCTTTCCCTAGAAGTCATGCAAAGATGCTATGGGTGTTCACAGCATCCATAATGGCCTATTCTACAGAAACCTGATATTGTGTGTGTGTGTGTGTGTGTGTGTGTGTGCGTGTTAAAAGTTATGCTAATACCTCTTGTGCTCTCACTGGGTTTTGCTGAGTGTGCAACAACTCTACGAAGTCAGTTCTGCAGTTTTTCCCCTTTTACTGATAAAGAACTGAAGTTTTTACGTTAGGTGACTCAGAACCACTAAGCACTAAATGGTGGTCATTCCTCACCTTGCACAAAAGCCCATGTCTTTGTACTATGGCAAGTCACTTTCCCACACACAGACAGTAGAGGGCCTGAGAGCCTGAGAACCATGGTCACCCTACTTACTATTTAGTCGAGATAATTGTCTACATTATATTCTCTTAATAATGTATTTACTATGATGCATATTTTCAAGTAATACTGACCGGTGTATAGTCAGGTACTGTACTAAATTGATATAAAATTACTGGATTTTTTTTAAGCTTTGAGTGAGAATAGGGTTTAGAATTTTTTAATGGAATTATCAATCACTTGATTTGAGTATTTCAATCAAGCAGACTCCTATGAAGAAGTCTGTCTCCCATGTGCTATTAAAAATTGAGCTCATGACTACCGTCTGGTTTTGCTTTTAGAGGAGCCAGAGGTTATATAGTCTGTGACCTCATGTAGAAAATAGCCACCGAGGAGCTATCCAGGATCATTTTTAGTTCTTTAATTTTGGCAAGCACACATTTTCAAAGCCGAAAAGCACAGGGAGGCTCCAAACCCACAGAGCAGAACTGGAGAGATTTAATGGAGGTCGTTGAGGAGGTTGGCGTTCACCTGAAAGCTTTGGTTGCTGCCTTTTCAGAAACTTCTTCCTGTCTGATTCACTGTCATTCAGGGTGTTGTTGTATTCTCTTGATGTCCCGTTGGCAGATTGCTAAAATGCTACCTTTCCCCTGTCATTTTCAAGAAAGAAGTAGAAGTATGCCACTTTCCCTCCTGTAACTCTGAAGAAACATGAACTTAACAGGTGATGTTTTGTGCCGACACTTTGGAAAGTTTGTTTCTTCTCTCTGAGGCCCTTTGTTCTCTATGGAGAACTAGTGGAAGGATGGAGCATGCATGGATAAAATGGATCGTCTTAAAGGATTGCAGCTCCAAAAATACATTAGCAGGACTGGACAGGTTTGACATAATGAGATTCCTATTTTAGCTTGACTTCTGGAACTCCGAGGAACTATAAATTGAGCCGCACAAGACCCTAGGAAGGAGGCGCCTCTTTTAATCGCTTATAGACTTTGAAAGATACGTCTAGTTGTCAGTTTCCTAAAGAGTTAGACTACTGATACTTACCAGCTTTAATACAGGAAATGATAGATAGAAAGCCCTGGTCCACATCGCACTGAAAACCAAAACTGGTTACAGAAACTTGTACCAGGAACTCAGAGAGAGGGCTGTCATGGCCGAGGCTCCTGTGGATGCGGTGACTCAGCCAGTAACTGGGAAGAAAAAGAAGAGCCTGTCCATCGAGGAAAAAATTGACATCATAAATGCAGTGGAGAGTGGCAAGAAAAAGGCCGAGATTGCAGCTGAATATGGAATAAAGAAAAATTCTTTGTCTTCCATTATGAAAAACAAAGACAAAGTTCTGGAAGCCTTTGAGTCTCTGAGATTTGATCCGAAGAGAAAAAGACTGAGAACGGCGTTTTATACGGATCTGGAAGAGGCATTGATGAGATGGTATCGGATTGCCCAGTGTCTCAATGTTCCCGTCAACGGGCCAATGTTACGTCTAAAAGCTAACGACTTTGCTCAGAAGCTGGGTCACAATGACTTTAAGTGCAGCAACGGTTGGTTGGATCGTTTCAAGTCCAGGTACGGCTTAGTATTCAGAGCACAGCCCGTAGAAGCCACCGGCGTATCTACAGACCCTGCCACTGTCTGGTACCAGAACGTGCTGCCTTATTACTTAAATGATTATCATCCTAAAAATGTTTTCAGTGTAAAAGAGACCGGACTGCTTTATCGAATGCTACCTACAAATACATTTGCATATAAAGGGGAGACTTGCTCAGTTGGAAAGCTCTGCAAAGACAGGGTGACACTGGCAGTCGGAACAAACATGGACGGCTCAGAGAAGCTTCCTTTGCTCGTTATTGGGAAAAACCGAACTCCGCGTTGTTTCAAAGGCATAAAGTCCCTGCCTGTGTATTATGAAGCGAACAGAACGGCGTGGATGACTGCAGCCATATTCAAACAGTGGATGCATCAGCTCGACGAGAAATTTCAAGCCCAGCAACGAAGAGTGGTGATTTTTGTTGATTCTTGCCCAGCACATCCAGAGGTGGAAAACCTAAAGTCCATTGAGTTAGCAATCTTCCCATCGTGCGTGCCTTCCGGGCTTGTCGCTATGAAACAAGGCGTGATTAAAAGCCTGAAAATCAAATATCGACACTGTCTTATCAAGAAATTTTTAAGTTCTGTTGAAAGTAGCAAAGAATTTACATTTTCTCTACTAGACGCGGTTGATACATTGCATCTGTGCTGGAAAGCTGTAACCCCAGAGACCATTGTAAAAAGCTATGAAGAGGCAGGATTCAGATCTCCAGCGCTGGAAACCGACGCGCCCAGTGCAGAGGGCGAAGCTGCCGCTCTTGACCTGGCCGCCCCTGCTCTGGGAGCAGGGGTGGAGCTTCCTGAAGGTTTGTCCATAGAGGAGTATGCTGCCCTGGACGAGGATCTGGAGACCTGCGAAGCCACCCCAAATGATGATGCGGAGTGTACCAAAGAAAGTAAACAAGATGAAACTGGGTTTTATGCTTCTGATGAAGAGGAGGAGGACAGCGGAGCTCTAGAAGCGGACCCGCCCTTACCATCCAAGAACGACGCAATCGAAGCTATAGGCACCCTTAAAAAGTTCCTTAGAAGTCACGATATGAACGATGAACTTCACGATTCTTTAGCAGACCTTGAAAACTTTATTAATGCTTTGTCACCTAAATAGTCGTGTATTCTACATCTGCGGAGTAGGAACTTTTCCTGCTGTATCTTATTACATAAGGAATGTAAAAGGAAAGTATCATTTAAATAAGGAAAGAGAGAACCTAATAATCCTTTTTAATTGCAACAGCCTTTGATCTGAATAGCAAGGCTCCCTGGTAAATAATGACTAAGTAAAACGGAAAAGTTCGGCTGAGCAGGTCTGGGGAGAAGTAAACTGTGCTCAGAGGCTTTGTACTTCAAAGGGACACAGGTCTGTGTGAAAGAACTCTTCAGTGGGCTGACTCACATGCATGAAATTGCTGGTTTCCATTTTCTTTGTTTTTAAGTTCAGATCATGTTCTAGAATATTTTACTTTATCTATGTAGTCTAAGAAAAATAACTTGTTTTTATTGTAACCTGCCTGTGCATCAAGACAATGTACAATGTACCTCTGCTGCTTTCAAGTTACTTGTCAAATAAAGTCAGATGAAAAGGCAGTGCTCTGTAGGGCTTCCTGTCTTCTGTGACTAGGAGATACAGGTTCTTCTGGTATAATACGTGTGTGCTTGTTCAATGGGAAGATGAAACTCATGTTTATATTTGAATGTGGTTAACTCTCAAGCCAATTGAAGATGTACATAGAGTTACCAAAAAGAAGATTATGCTGCCTGTTTTTTTTTTTTTTAAATTACAACAGCTCGGCCTTTAATCTAATTTTGTTGAATTTTATTTTCAGCACATTGTGATATTTAGTTGTCTTCCTCCAATTTTTTATTCTCTAAAATTTTTATTAAAATTATTAGAGAAAGTTTTATCTAAATATTACATTAAAATATTGTAGTAAATTACCTAGCCACCATCTAAAAATAGCCTCTGAGTGAGATTTTAACATTATGTCAGTTTTTCTACAGTACAGTTTTAAGTAGCATATTTAACTTATTATACCTAATTTAGCTCCCCTTGTAAAGTATTTCATAAAAATACAAAGCATAATGATTTGCTGTAAACTATTAATCTGCCAATTATACAATTAGAAATTATATGGTTAGAAGAAAATAATTTAACAAAGCATTTTATTTTCTATTGCTGATTTATTTACTCTGCTCTGAGATTTAGTAATAGTTGAGTCTTAAAATGTATTAATATTTTAGAGGTTTCTTTTATTATTAAACATGGACTATTTAAATTAAAAAGCATTTTGTGATTTGATATGTAATTTTAATTTGGCTCAATCATGGACCTAAAACAGTTCTTGAGATCCCATTTGTCTCTCAAGAGAAAATTACTTACAGTTAGTCTGGTTTAAAAATAAATGTTTTATCTTAATTGTTCTTGCTTTATAAACTCTTGCTGTTTCAACATTGTTTTTTATTTCTTAGCAACCAAGAATAAATCTCATAATACATTTAGGACATTCTTCACTGTGTGTTGTTTCTGAACTACTTAGCGGAAGGGTTTAGTTCAGGTTAAAACAGGAGGGTGTGTAATCAGTGCCTATAGGTTTCATGTTTCCTGTCTGGCTCCTATGGAACCTGAGTCCTTATTGCAAACATTTTCGCTGTATAAGAGGCAGATTAGCTGGAAGGGGGAAGCAAGGGGAGAAGGGAAATCAAACTAAAGTAGTCCAGGCAAACACTTCCCAGGTTAAGAGGAACCCAGACCCAGAAAGACAAATATCATATGTACTCACTCATAAGTGGCTTTTAGACATAAGCAAAGAAAAAACAGCCTGCAACCCACAACCCCAGAGAACCTAGATGACAAAGAGGATCCTAAGAGAGACATACATGGATCTAATCTACATGGGAAGTAGAAAAAGACAAGATCTCCTGAGTAAATTGGGAGCATGGGGGTCAGGGGAGAGGGTAGAAGGGAAGAGGGAAGGAAGGGAGGGGAGCAGAGAAAATGTATAGTACAATAAAAACAATAATAAAAAGAGGAACAAAGCGGAGGGTGGGGTAGAGAGGTGAACCCCTCCACTGAACCAGTAGGCCTCAGCTCCCTGAGACTCGGCAGAGACGGGAAGTGGACCTCGGCTTTCGGTTTCCCAGGCAGTGGAGAACTGGACTCGGGCCTCTGCTTCACAGACGGCTCCCTGAAGAAGACACAGCACAGAGCAGGTGAGTCAACAGGAGACTGTGACCAGTGGCTAACAGAAGAGCCTGGAGTCCCTTCCAAATAAAGCAGGGAGCGTGGCCTAGTGATGGGCTGGTGAAGAACATGCTAGGTAATGCTAGATAACGGCATGGTCATCTTCATGGCATCACCTGATTGACGTTCAGATGGTCACCTCCTTGGCTAGACAATGCTTCTGTGAGGTGTTAGAAAGAACCAAAGGACTGGATTCCCCAGTTTGTAGGAGGAGACTGCTCAGACCTGAATAATCACACAGAAACTATATTAATTACTGTCAGCCAATAGCCCAGGCGTCTTTCTAGTTGGTTCTTAGATCTTGAATTAACCCATTTCTCCTCTTCTATGTATTGGCACGAGGCTAGGGCTTACTAGTCAGGAACTGGCGTCTGTCTCCTTGGGCAGCTACATGGCATCTCCTTCCCTCTGCCTACTTTCTCTCTCTCCTTTTGGATTTCTTGAGTGCCTTTATTCTGCCGTGCCATAGGCCCAAAGCAGCTTCTTTATTAACCAATGGTAATAAAATGTTCACAGCATACAGAGGGAAATCCCACATACCCACTTCATCCCATGCTTACTTATTTTGTTCTTAGTTGTCAACTCTCAGAAGCTTTTTGAAAGTTGACACAGTTGTAAAAATCCTCTAATATCCCCAGAAAATACTGAGTGCACGGCAGGCTCCTAGTGTGATCTTGTGTTTGTGAGATGTAAGAACCAAACGAAGGGGTCCAGACAGTCCTCCTAAACTGAAGAAAAGGGGAGGGCGGGGCATCTACTTCCCCCCCCCCACACACACACACTTCCCCTTGGTAAGACCTGCACAGTCAGTGCGGGAGGCTGTTGACTGACACCACACCTATGTTCCTCATTGCAGAAACGATGACTCAGCATGGTGAGGGAACCATTTGTGAGCTGCCATGGGAGCAAACGAGAAACCCTTCCCCAAAGAGGATCTGTAAGTCCAGCTTCCAGGCCCCAGAGTGCATTACGGGGTGTTGTTTACCAACACCATGCATCCATGAATCTACCATGCTGATAAGCCCCATCTGTTTCTGTAAATCCTACAGCCCCTAGAGGTAAAACTGGAGGAAGTGTGAATCCTACAGTATCCAAATGGCTGTCAGAAGAAAAGTCTGGCCTGAACCAAAAGATGATTGCATAAGTGCAAAGATTAAACTTGACTCCTACTAATGGAAGGAGAGGCCTTGTGAGCAGGTAAAACGAGTTTTTTAAAGCGTGATTCTTCATTCCTGAACCGTGTGCACATCATGCAAGTCAGACCCGCCATACAGGTGAGGAACTTTTTATAACATCTGTCTGAAATTGAGCTGTGCATTTTAGCTGTCAATCCAATTGGGTTGTTGTTGTTGTTGTTGTTGTTGTGTTTTCCAGATCCAATTATTCTGTTGGAGAAATCACATTAACCCTTTAGAAGAACAGATTGATTTCCCCTCCTCTCAGTTGTGGGGGTAAGGAATCTCACAAATAATGTAAGTTCAAACCTGGTGACTAACAATTGTAATAAAGGGGGGGTGCCCAATAATTATAAAAGGTTTATCCTGCTTCATGTTGCTAGGCACTGATGGTTTAATGATGAAAACAAGAAAAAAAAAATCTCTCCGTCTTGACATTGGTAAGTTAGTGAAGGAAGCAGGCAGTATTCCGTAATGACAGGGGACACACTGAGCGTGGCGTCTGTGTCTACAAAACCAGACAATGTGGGCCTTTAACCCAGTCCTGAGATTAGGGAAGGAGTGAGTCAGCCGGGTGTCTCATGCCAAAACCTAAGATTTGGACCCACGGGAGAAATTGGAGTTTAGTGGGCAAGGGAGCGATCACTGCAGGTCAGGCTTGGAGGGAGGACGCCTGCCATCAGCTGAGGAACGAAAGGAAGCCTGCAGAGGAAGAAGTGTCTTGCGGTAGAAAGAGGCCTGCCCCGCGAGCGATTGGCTGGATTAGAGTTCAGGAAAGAGCCATTTTTTTTGCATATGGAGGGAAGGGGAAGGAAGAAAAGTTTTCCATCTGTGTGTTTGAAAGTTTTGACCGTAAGCAGAATCATGGGCCTCAGGACAATGTTAGAGACACAGGCGTCTCTGAGGAAAGCCTCATAGTCTCTGAGTCACACCACTGCCACCTTGAGGAGGTCCGTTGCAAAAGGATTGTCCTGGCTGGGCATCTTCGTGCTTTTCAGTTATGGAACTGACCCTCACCTGAGTATCCAGCTGTTCCTACTGCATACTGTGCAAAACCACCTTAAACTATGTGGCCAGGGAAGGCTAGGAGAAGCTCTGTCTAGGCAGCTTTGCAGCTGTGGCCTTTTATTGGGGTTGAGGGTCCCCACACGCCTGCAAACAACCCTTTGCCTGTGCTTGTAAGGAAGCCCGGTAGACTCATTGGTTTTCCAGAGTGAATTCTGACAGGATCATACCTTGTTTTGTCACTGGGACCTTAGAAAGAGGGGCAGACGTTGTTTCCCTCGGGAAAGGAAATTTAGCAACACCTCCTGACATACAGAACTATTCCTTTGCCTTGTAGGAGGAAGTAGCTGGAGGAAGGCATTGCAAGTGAAACGGAGAAGCCTCTCCGCATTCTCCAGGAGAGCTGGCAGAGCATCAGTCCTTGCTAGGCCTTTCACGCTGAGGGAGCAGCCGAGGAGTTTACACAAGCATTCATACATGAGCGAAGACATGTACGTGCACATGCAGCGACGGTCACTGAAAGGGTTGCTGTGTGAAGGCCCAGAGACTGCGGGGACTGAGTGGGTGCTGTCGTGGCCCAGCACCCCTGTGCATGCCTGGTCTTGGTCTTGGATTAATGCTGGTCCCTCACAGCATCCCCAGGAAGACTTCCCTTGGCAGTGATAAACAGATACATAAATAGTATCCTAGCGACAGTCATGGCTGAGGTGCCATTTTGATGACACATCAAATCAGCTTCTTAGAAATGAGTGTTGGTGTTCCGTAACCCTGCTCTGCCCTTATCTCATTTAACTAACTTCTTCAACAACTTTATTCCACGTGCCGTATCCTAGTTATCAGTTCTATATTTTAATTTTTATTTTCTGTGGGAACCTTCCTAAGCTTAGGCAGCGTTTCTTCTTTCTACAAGGAGTGTGGCAGACATTCCGCTAGGCAGTGTGCAAAACCCTCCGAGCCTGGAAAAGGTACCGCTCCTAATTAACTGTCCAGAGGACTGTCTCTCAGCGCAAGAATCAGTTAAATGCTTCTGGTGGGCTTTGTAGGACCTGAGGGAGACGGTGCATCCTTAATGAGGCAAACTAAAGAGCTAATGCTTTCCCAGACTTGCAGGCCCACTCCTGCGAGGCCTGCAGATGCCTCAAGCTCTCAAGAGCAATTCTGGAAACCTTGTCAAGTTCCACAGGCCCTGGAGTCATTAGATAAGGTTAGCTTTTAGACCTTGTCTGCGTTTATTTATGAAATGCCTTTAATTTTTTGAGAGGGTTAACTCTGAGACCATTAAAAGGCAGAGGGATTTTTTTTTTTTTTTTTGCTTTGCTTTGTTCTGCTATGAAATAAGAAAACAAACCTTCAAAACTGGAGACCTGGAGACACTCTTGGAATAGGGGTGTTCTAATCTCACCTGCTAAACTCAAGATGAGTAGGCGGGAAGTCCTGTCTTACGCTGTGGAGAATACAGGGAAAGCTTAAGGTTTTCCCCAAAAGAAAGATGTATAGAAAGGTAAAATCAGAGAAGACTCAATTATTTTTTTCTCTCTCAGTGCTGCGGATTGAATACAGACACCATGTGTGTTAGGCAAACATGACAGAACAGAGTTCTAGCCCAGGCCCAGGGAGTCACCATTAAGACATCACCCCATCAGGGCAGGGGTAAGAACTCTTGCCTAGTGTCCACAGAGCACCTAGTATCACTCCCAGAACAATAAATAGATACACAAATAGACAGAAAAATAATAAAGGGAAGAGAAAAATACTCATATTCTGGCCACTCACAAACTTGTAAAAGTTACTCAGAACGTTCAAACGTGTGAATCCATAAACGGAGCTGCCAGGCCTGAGCCACCGTTCTGCATCCCACCTCTCGGTCTTTAAGGCCCCAGTGTTACTACTAACAGAAGCTTGGAGAAAACAGAATAGACTTCCTTTTCCACATTGGTGTTTGAGCTAAGCCTTCTTCGGGGCATTCCTTTTTCCTTTCTCCTTTGCCTGCTATTTTGATAATGTTATTTTTAATAGCTTGCTAGTATATTTTTACGAGGACTCCTTTTGCCAAATGCAATTAAAAGAACTGTCTGAGGCTTGGCGCTCCCTGGAAGCTGAACAGAGAGAGTCTGGGATTTAGCACCAGACTGAATCTCCATAATAAGGACTTGCTCACGCCCACTACTTGGTGCTGTCATTCAGAGAAGCCTCAGAGATCAAACAACACAACTGGCAGGTCCCAGGTATGGGACCACATCCCCCCTAGGAATAGCATTGCCCTCTGTACTCGAGAGAGAACACGATCAACCACAGCGTTATTAAGTCAGTATTAGCCGCCACTCCGGGATAGAGACCGTTGGCCACTCACACACAGACCTTCTCGGAGGGCCATCGCTGTTGGTGTGCCCTGTCAGGCGGTTTAAAGAGAAGCCAGACATGTCCCCATCTTGTTTTACCGTCTAACTGGGAACGCAGAGGAAACCCTCCAGATGACAGACACCACACTTTGTGTAGAGTAGACTTTACTGTGCGCTCCCACAGTGGGGAAAGCTTCCCCCAAAAAGGGTCAGGCCGGGTCAAGTGGGGTGCAGGGTACTAAAGCCAGGCAAAGGCCCCATGCGGGCAGGGGTGGTCAGGGCACTTCAGAAGGATTTCTGCAGGGTTCCGTTTTATATTTTCTGTGTCAAACAGAACAAGCGGAGCATATGTTCCCTTTAAAATGTCCAAGAGTAGATCATAGGAAGGAAGTTCCTGGCTTCACCTTGGGCTTGTGTGTATTGTAGGTAAATTGCTTACACTCCACCCTTGATTTCATGAAGTACCGATAAAGGGAGGTGGGGGAGGACACCCGTTCCAAGTGAGCATGTGACTGTCACTAAGATACACAGACAGACGAGAAAGGAAAGCCAGGCTTGAGCTCAGGCCTTTTAAATATATCCAGGGTGGGGCGGGATGAAAGGATTAAGTTGGAAATAACGGAGTCCAAAAGAGCACCGAGGTCAAGAGAATTGTTTTGGAGAGCTGTAAATTTATATCAGGCATTTTAAGGAGTCGCTGGAAGGCAAGATGGCTCATGTCACATCTTGCTCCTTGTCTGAGCAGCAGCAAGCTTCCTTCAAAGCGACAACCTCTGCGGGAAAGAGATTGAGGAAGGCAGTCCACTGTTTCCTCACTATGCTCCCTTTCCTCCCTTTAGGAACAGTAATGTATATGCTGTGCTGTTGTTTGTTGGAAGTAGGTGATCTTCTTCCTGATTCTGATTTTATAGGGGGTTACAGTTAAGAGATTGCCATGAGTCTCAGAAGAGACTTTGAACTTTAGATTTTTAAATAAGTTTGAAATTGTCATAGACTGTGGAGACTTTTGAAGCTGGACTGAGTGCAGTTTTGCAAAATGATAGATCTGCAAGTCCATGAGGACCAGGGAGTAGAATGTAGTTGTTTAAATGAAAATGGCCCCTATGGTTTACAGGGAGTGGCACTACAAGAGATGTGGCTTTGTTGGAGTAGTTGTAGGCTTGTTGGAGGAAGTATGCCAATGGGGATGGACTTCGAGGTTTCAGAAACTCAAACCATGCCCAGTGGCATACTTGCTCTTCCTGTTGCCTGCTGACTCAGACATAGAACTCTCAGATCCCTTTCTAGTACCATGTCTGCCTGCATGCCACCATGCTTGCTTCTGTGATAACAATGGACTAACCTCTGAACTGTAAACCAGTCCCAATTAAATGTTTTCCTTGTAAGAGTTGCTGTGGTCATGGTGTCTCTTCCCAGCAATAGAAACCCTGACTGAGACAACTTTCAGGAGTCGGTTCTCCGCCTCCACCAGACGGGTCCCAAGGATCAAACTCAAGTATGCTTGTTGGTTTTTTTTTTTTTTTTTGCCAACTTGATACAAACCTAGACATAGCTGGGAAGAGGGAACCTTAATTGAGAAATGCCTCCATCTGATTGGCCTTTAGACAAGTCTGTTTGGCATTTTCTTAATGACTGATATATCAGGGACCAGCCTAGTGTGAGTGATACTAACCTTGGGCAGGTAGCCCTGGGTTGAGCAAGCCTCAGAGAGCAAACCTGTAAGCTGCACTCCTCCATGGTCTCTGCTTCCATTCCTGCCTCCAAGTTCCTGCCTCCAGGTTCCTGCCTGAGCTCCTTTCCTGGTTTCCTTCAGTATAAGTCAATTAAACCCTTTTCCTCCCTAAGGTCATGGTGTTTTCACAGCCATAGGAATCTAACTAAGACATAGGTCACTGGGCATAGGGCAAGGCACCTTTTCCTGCTGATCTACCACACCTGCCCTGTTGTTAGCCCTTCCCAGCAGTTTCACTGTAAACCACTTTCATTCCCCAGCCTCCCAGACCCAAATAATCACACAGAAACTATATTAATTACAACACGGATTGGCCAATGGCTCAGGCATATTCCTAACTAGCTCTTACACCTTAAATTAACCCATTTCTATTAATCTATATATCACCACAAGGCTGTGGCTTAACAATAATGTTCTGGAATCTTTCTCCTTCAGCAGCTACATGGCGTCTCCTTGACGCCGCCTACTCTCTCTCTATATCTCTGTTCGAATTTCCCGCTTGGCTTTACTCTGCTAAGCCACTCGCTGAAACGGTTTTATTCACCAACCTATAAAAGCAATACATATACAGAAGGACCTCCCACATCACATCACCATCATTCCTAGAGAGTGTTGTGGAATATAAGTGCACTATGTCACTGGAGGGGCTGCTCCCCTGCACCCTGGCTCTTCCAGACACTTTGGATGGGGTGGGAGGCAGGAAGCCAGATGGGCCTTGAGCTCTGCTTTCTCTGAGGAGAGCATTCCTGAAGCCACCTGAAGATCTCTGCCGCTTCACAGGACACAAGCGGAGCCATTGTGTTAGAAGGAAAGGCCATATATATATATATATATATATATATATATATATATATATATATATATTATGGACAGTCTGTTTCATTAACACTTTTACTTTTTTAACCAACACCCATATATTAACTACTATGTGTCAGATACCTTTTAAAGCATTTTACAAATGCCCTTCTTAGGTCTCAGACTGAGTCTTTATTGGCCACTTGTGACTTAGGTGAGGAGGTCAAATTTGATAACTATTGTGTGTTTCCATTTCTGTGTCTGTTATCTGCTAAGAGAACAAGAAAACTTCATAAGCTCCAGGAATCAAACGAATCACAGGCCAGTACTTTAGAAATGGCAACAATGTTCATCATTATCATTGTATGATGGCAACAAATTGTCAGCGTGCCTAAGAGTTTGGTGTTCTCCTTTCTGGAACAGAGGATCAGCGATTACTGGAGGTGACACAGACAAGCCCGAGCCCTGGGAACGAAGACGGAGAGCTAGAAACCGTGTCTCACGTTTGGAAGAGTGTGAAATATAAATACATCACCACAGCTTAGGATGGGGTGTGGGTTGATACTATAACTTGGCAAAGGTCTAGCCCACAAGTGGATTTGGGTCCTCATCCCCTGCTAACCCTTCCTCACCCGTCCGGTCTCACTTTGACGTCTGCGTCCTTGGTGACCTGAAGCCTCGCATCACGTACAGGGTTCCTCTGTGTGGTTCCATGGTACTCATATCCTCCCATCTCCCACCCTTCATTTTCAATGCTGGGAATCTAACCCATAGCCCCACACGTATTAGGCAAGAGCTCTACCATTGACGTATATCCACAACCCTTTGGATCTATTTTGATTGATTGTTCTAGATCTTCAACCAGCCCATTAGCTGGAAGAAACAAGGCCACCCTTAACTTTTTCAGCCTGACTTCTTTGGCAAGTTGACATGCTGGTGCCTAATCAGACTTCAATCAATATTTGTTGGGAAAAATTGATGTTGCACCTGAGCTAAAGAGGTGGGGAGAGCGTGTAACTCTAGTACATGTGTAGAGTGCTTCCGAGCTTATTCAGCTAAGACTGTGTATCTCTTGCTGTTAGCAGAGAACTCTGCTCTGCCATTCTGAATGTGTGTTCCTGAGCTGACCTTGGGAGCAGGAAAGCATTCAAAGTCACCGACAAATGTTCAGAAAACTGTCTGTCAGTGCCTGAG